>NC_141766.1:50850677-50898177 GCF_982258835.1 Parasteatoda tepidariorum
TTTTAAAAATTTGGCGGCACACAAAAGTGCCGCGGCACAGTGGTTGAGAATCACTGCTCTAGCCCATTGCAATTTTTATACAGAAGAACGCCTTGTGAGAGATAGACAGATAAACAGATAGATATATAGATATAAAAGTCAATTAAAACTGATACCAACTACTTTAATTCTCTTGATAGAAATTGTTGCATGTTTAAAATCACTTAATATTTAGGAAAAGAAGTGATTGAAACACGACAAACCACTAAGGAGAAAGACATACTGTTAAAAATATCAATAACATTTTGATCACAGTAAAAATCCATAAAATATGAAAGGATCGTGATCGAAACCACTTTGAATTTTAATTAGGCATAAAAACTAGTGTTGCTATGTCTACTATCGTCAGCTTCAAAATTTGTTCCTCCGACATTGATTATCCTTTAATTTTTCTTGTTTGAATAATAATTTACAATTCCTAATGAGCATATAGTTTTTTTAATTAATTTTAAGCATGATAGAGAGTCAAAATGAATGGATAAAGGTTAGTAATTGAAACTATTTTGTGTTTTTGTTTATGAGCATTCAAATTTAGAAAAGATTGTACTATGATATTGTTTCCTAAATTATTAGTTATACCTTAAATTGAAAACTGATATTCTGAATTACAAGCAAAACTAGTGGTAACAAAGCTAATAATTTCTTTAATCATAAATGAATAGTAGGAAAAAAATTTTAATCAGACAAAAATTTCGAGGCTTAAAAGAAGAGAAATCTTCTCAAGTGGACATATACGATTAGCATACTGAAGCAGATTTTACTCATGTTTTGAATATTTTTAACATCTACCCATTAAATGAATTCGATCTTTATTTTATAGTTTATTTTATAAAATAAATGATGAAAAATAAATGACTTTCAGAGAAATTTAAAGGTTTATTTTATCTTTTTTAACTCTTAAATGTTATTAGCAATTAAGAATATGCAACTTAAATAAGAATACTCTTTAAATTTACAGTCTTAATATGGTTTTATAGATTATTTTGAATATTAATGACGTACTTGAATTTAATAACATCATTGTTTCAAAAGTATTATAAAAGGTAAAAAAGTGCAACTGAACCCTAGTAAAGAAAGAAAAACATCAAGTTTCTTTCTATAAAAGTAAAATTAATCTTAAATTTTATATCCTGCAAATAATAAATATTATACAAGCATACTAGGATAAAACTGCATAATAAATATAAGAATTGTAGATGCTGATTGCAAATGCAATGAAATAATTTTCGAATTTTAACTGAACTTGTATTGTATATATTGTTTTTCCTTGGCATAGGGCAGTGGTGGCAAAATTATGACGCGAGGGTCAGGCTCTGACCCACGAAGTCTTTTTAAATTACCCATGTGTTGATTTTATTAACCTATTTTTTTAGCCGTAGAAAATTCTTAAAAACAAAAAGGGCAGCAAAAGTATTTTATAGTTAAAGTATTAATCGTTAAATTTCAGAGCCTCTGCGGATAGAGTATCAGCCTTTATCCGAAGGGTTGAGGATTCAATCCTCAATAAACCTTTAAGCTTCCCCGAGCACATGTGATATACCTGCTTGTAAAATCTATGGACTCGAAAAGTTTGAGATCTGTGGCTGAGTTGTACCATGGGTACAGGTATCTAGAGAAAACTTTTCACCCCTTCAGATCTCTGTTTAACTATTGGAAGTGGCCTCACGAATGAGTGGTGCAGCTCTGAGGAGTTTCAAGCTAAGTCACACTTTCACCCTAGCGGTGCTCTCTTATCAATTCGCACTGTTGCTGGAGTACTGAGGTTGTCCAAGTGTTATTAAAAACAACGAAAACATAAATTTATTAGAAAAGTAAAGGGAGCCAACTGATTTCTACCCTGTATCTCTGCACTTGTGTATAACTCATGAAAGTTATTTATACTTAGGTATTGGGCAGCCATAGTGCTGTGACGTCATGCCACTTGGTGCGTAATTTTTTAAAGTCGTCATAAAATTTTTTAAAGTCGGCTTCAGTTTTTTGCTCTTGTCTTGAAAAAGAAAACTCGTAGAAACTAAAAAACGAAGCTTACATGCTAGTGGATTTTAGTGAGAGCGAAAAAAAGCGGGTTAAGTTTCAATGTTCACTAATTTTGGATGTTTTAAAATTTTAAGTAGCCTTTTTACATTTAGATTTTTCACATCTTATAACACTAAGTGGTGGGAATGACCCCAGAGCGAAAACATAAAAAAAAAATAGGCTTAAATAGGTCCACCATCACTAGCCAATTATGGTTCCAACTTTCCAGTTTTGGCATAGAATAAAATAATTTAATAATCTATTGTTGACTTCTTCATTAGAACTGTTGTTGAAAACTTTTTTACCTGTAGGATGATACAAGAAGGCCTCTGTCTGTACGTTGTTATACAGGTGGTTTTCTCGTCCCTTTCTCCAAATTTTAAAAGTGATATATCAATATCAGTCTATTTTATTTAATTAAAATTTTACACAAATATTTTCAACGTCAAGGCAATAGAATACGCACTAAAAAATTAAACTGTTGCAACAGACTAAAGAACAACAATCAAATTAAAAAATAAATTTATTTTTTTAGAGATTTGACAAACGAAAAAATAAACCATGAACTATTTGAAATACTGATTTCATTTATCATTCAGATTTTTTTTTAAAAATCACTGCAAAACAATATAAATTTAGTGTATCAATGTTATTGTATCAAGTAAACTCTAAGCATCCATGTATAAATATCATATTTAAGTGTGTAATTTTAAATAAAAAAATCAAAACTAAATATTTTAAATTTTGGTCTGCAAAAGTAATTAGTTATCTTAGAAAATGAAGCAAAATATTTTTTCTGGGGAATAGAATAGATTTTTTTTAAAAACATTTCTCAATTTAAATGAAAATTAAAACCATAAATAACAAATTTCATTGATATATATATTTTGATTGTATATATATATTTTTTTGACAAATTTCATTGATATATTTCCTAATTTTTCAGTTGTACTTTCGAAAATGAATATTTGAGTCGTTTCACGTCCTTAAATATACCCAGAGAGAAAGTCATCGGCACAATAGATAATGTCGCTATCATGTTTTTCTTAATTTCGTATTATATTTGGTGATAAATCGTCAAGAGAATTAAAAGACAATTGAAAATTGGCGTCAAAGGAGGAAAAAAGCTTCTTTTTCATAATTATGCGTAATTAAGAAAGTAATTAGGTGTAGGTAAATATCTTCAAGGCAGATTCTTTCAAGCAAACTTTAAGCTGCTATCATATTTTTCCCCTCCTTCAGCGAATTGCTTTTACTTCACAAAACGAAATTCTGAAATCTTAAATTAAATAACTTTTACAGTATTCTTGGAATACCAACGAATAAGTTTAAAGAAATATCTTCGCCTCAGATTTATAGATAGAAAAAAAAACTTATATTTATTTTTATTAATGAACAATTTAATAAGTTGTTTCAACTAACCTTTAAAAAGAAAATCTATTTTTATAGAGTTATAAATAATGCAAAATTTGTAAAATGTGTCATAAAAGAAATTATTGGAAAGGAAAATTATTTTTTAAAGAACATGAACTGCTTATGGACTACTGTTCAATTGAAAAAAACGACATTAAATATAATAATTCTGTTAAGTTATGAACTATTTGATTTTGATTTAGTTAGAAAACTTTAATAAGAAACATCTTTTTCATTTTAAACTAACTCAAAAATTATTATAGGCATTTACTTTTCTCCACAATTTTTATCAATGATTTCAACAAATAGATAGAATAAACAAACCTCGTTTACGACATTAAATTATATTTTAGAAAATTGATTAGAACATTATTAACAACCAATTTTTGTTAGAATTAAATCACAATTATGATAAATCTAAAGTTGCGTTTAATTTGTTACGTTGTTAAGTGCTAACAAAATCTTTCTTAATAGCCGGTTCGCATTATTTGAAGGAATTATTAATCATAACAGAGTTTATATCTTGACTTGACTCAACATCATGAAAATGTGGCAAATTTTGAAAAATTAGCTTTTAATTTTGAGGTAATTTTACTAGACAAGCTGTCGCAAATGTATAGATTCTTCTAAAAGTTACTCATTTTGCAATTAGTCTCTCTTTTCCTACAATTCATCTCTTTCCGGGTGATTAAATTTTATAAATCTTTTTCTTCGATTAGATTCAACTTTTCTAAGTTCTGACAAATTTATTGAAGTTCTATTTAAAATTTGAAAATTATTTGGAACCTCTTGGAAATAATCTGTGCTTGCAACTAACTATACTTTTAAATATAATTATTATTTTAATTTTCATTTCAGTAAAAGTGATTGTTTATTTAAGCATTACAACAAAAATAATATAAAAATGTCCTAACATAAAATTTAAAACACATTTCAATCGAAGACAGATCAGAAATAGTTGGCTGATCTGAAACGGGAAGATAAACAAGTTTCTAATTAACAAAAGTATGCATTGATTAAAGAATCCCGAAAAATACTATGGCACTGAATTAGATTTAAAATATAATTCAGTGCTATAGTATTTTTTGATTTATACTATAGTACTGAAGTAAATAGTCCAAGTAAATAAAAACAAGTCCTCGTAAGTAAATTATCCTTAAAGTAATTTAGTTTTTAAAAAAATCAGCCAGTTTAGTCATATTATGACTTTGTTTAGAAACATAAAATTAGAAATACATTATATATGAAGAGGAAATATAATTAAAAAACATATTTTCAAGTTCCAGAGGAGAATATTTATACAAAAGTAGACTTTTTAACGAATAATTTGTGAATCCTGTGATGACCTTCTGACAATTTAACAATGACGAAACTTATGTAATCATTTGCTGTAGTAAATGCTTTATATTTGTGTACTTATTTAAGTCAATTAAAATTTGTTTTTTAAAAAGATTAAGCAAATTTTAAATTAGTCGCTTTCATCATCTACTTTGACTTCACAATAAATTCTTGTACTGGTTACACACACACACACACACACACATATATGTAACATAAAAAGCTTCTATTAATCTTTTTATGTTAGTTTCTTTCCTATAAAACAGCTCCAACTTTATTACTAATTAATTATTCAAGTCGAACTGCTTTCTCACACTTTTAAAAGCCAGATCTTGCTTCTAAATCTATTTTTAGCCAAAGTATGCATAAATTTAAATAAAAACATTCTTCCCTTTTAAACTATGTGGGAATCATTCGAGCTAGTTCTTAAACCAATAGTAGTCCTTGGGACTTCCCTTTTCCCCTCAAATATAACAAAATAGAGGGAAATTCCTTTGCTACTTTCCCTAAGATAAAAACTTAAGCACACAGTTTTGGAGTGCGAATTTGAGCTCCGCCTTTGCTAGAAAATGTCTTAAATATACTATGTGAAGCTATAACATATTTTTTGCCTTCCAACTGCTATCTGCGTGGCCTAACAACACTCACCATGACTGCTACCCTTTCACACATATCATTATTATTATTATTATTATTATTATAAATGTTATTATCGGAAACAACGAACACAAATAGAAAAGAATAACTTCCTTTTTTTGAAATAAGGAGAAATTTAGCACATCTTGCAGAATAATAGTACAAAGGAGGAACGAATTTTTTTTGGACAATCTGCAGTCGATTTAGAAAGTCTAGAAGGCTTGTAGCAATATAAAATCTGGAGAAAAAAATTCCCAAGCAATATTACAAACCCTATTTATTTTGCAAATATTTCAACAATCTTTTTTTGTCCTCAAACAAGAAACATATAGCTGTAACTCTATCTTTTATAAATATATTTTTTTAAAAAACGTGAACTTACTTTTGCAGTACGCCGGTTTTGCATTATTGTAAGCAAATAATTTAAAGCTTTTACCTCGCGGCATAAACTTTTTTTGGACTTATTTTCCTGACCAGAGTTTTAATAGATAAATATATATTAAAATATTATATATCAGAAACATATTTAGAAAATAAAAGTTTGGATACTTTCTGATTACTGATACGAAAAGGAGTTTAAATTTTTTATGACATGTTTTATCAGTTTTAGAGGTTTTACAAGAGCGAGTACATATTTTTTTTCCTTCTAGTTCTTAGATATGATTAGGTTTCATCCTTGCAGCGTTTCGGTGTTGGTGAAGTACTCTGAAAGTGTCGAAATAAAATTGCTCTAAATATTGCTATTTCAACTCCATCGATTATAAAATACCCATGCACTGATGCAATAAAATTTTCTGATAAATTTAAACAACATTTGCTTATAGATCTTTTTCGTATGCGATCTTAAGAAATTTTTTAATGCAATAAACTAATTTAATTTTTAAAAAAAACAGAAATTAGATAAGTTCAAAGATAATTAAAAGAAAATAGGATATATTCTATTCGAGTGATTAAGAAGAGAAATACCCAATAAGTTTATAAAAGTAAATATCTGTGAAAAAAAGGAAAGGAAAAAAATTTAGTATCGCCAAATATTTATACATATAATATACACACTTCTTGAAAACATGATCGTTTATAGTAATTATAAATTCATATAATGAACGCTTAAAAGTAGAATATGATTTTAGAGACTACAGGGAAATAGGTTAAATAGTTTAGATGCTAAGTAGGAAAAAAAATTAAAGTAGAACTTCGTTTCAACAACGAAAATGTCAGTTAAATAAAAACAACTTAGCATACAGAAACATACATTTTGCAATAGGTAACGTAAATTAATGTTTCAAAAAATTCAAAATTTTAAACTTTTTTTTTTCCAAAGGATCTATTAGAAATCAATTTTGTTTTGTAATCACCAGATTATAGAGCCATAATTTAGTATTGAATACGTCTAAGAATAGTATACAATTCTCAAAATATTCTTGTGAATATTATTTTTGATATGGTGAATTTAGTTCGTGGGAATTTTATTTTTGATTTAATTAAAACTAAACGTAGTTTTTCTTTAACTAATTAATTTATATGAGTTTTCCATTTAAAATTTTCCTCTTCAAATTGAGTCTTTAATTTCAAACATAAAATTTATTATTTTTGACAGGTATTAACGATAATTACTTTTGCTACTGCAAAAAATTAAATGGAATTTAATTTGAATTTCAGAATCACAAAAGTCATCAATAAATATAATCAATAATAAAAGTTCGAAAATGAATTTTCGAAGGATCATGGAGATTTGAAAAAATTTAATTACTAAATTTATTTCAAATTTTAACTCAGTTCTCTGTGTCCGATAAATATGAAATGCTTAATATAATTCAACTGAAACTAACATTTTCCAATTTTTCAATAGAAGACTACGATTGATGCTATTGAATGTTCTAGATATGTTAAGCAAAATAGCTTTAGTTTCTGTCAATAGAAATTTCCAAGAGTGTCTTTTTTTGCACTTCTTCCTTCAATAATTATCAGAGAAAACATACCAATTATCATACTAATTATCTTCCATACTAATTATCAAAGAAAAAAGTTGTATGTTTTAAATACTTTTTATTAGTGTAAGCTATCTGTATGATTTTTGAAAAGATTGGTATTATTGAAATTACTCAATAATTTGATAAAGAGTTTTTGTCTCCAGATTTAAAAATGAGAGTTAATGTTTCTCTTTTTAAAGGATTTGGAAATATAAGATGTGCTAATTGAAATGCTTTGAAGTTGACCATAAAATTGGCATAGCAATTAATAGCAAATCGTTTTATTAATTTTATAATTAAAAAGTCATAATCGTAGGTAGTAATACTAATAAAAGAATTTATTATATCAAGCAGATATCAATAATTTAGTTTAAGAAAAAAAACGATATCAAACTTGGTAAAATATGAATTTAAAAATTGCTAAGATTCAGTCTTGAAGTGCTTTATGCGCTTGCAAATGTTTTATTAAATTGACACGATTAAATTTACTTGCAAAAGAGAAGACTTTGCAAGCAATAATATTATTTACAAGAATACATATTTGATCATTTGAACCACTGAATTGGATCATTTGAATTTGTTTTTAAAGTTTTCTGATTTCGCTGATTTTATGACATTCTTCAATTCATATATCTTGCTATTTTATGAATAATGTTTCAAGGATATTTTATAATTTTTCAAAAAAGTTTTTTTCTACAAATTAATATCAGAAGGCTTTTTAGTTATCCAGTTTTTAAATCTTTTGCTTAATTTTACTGAATATTTTTTATATTATAAATTTTAAAAACTATATTCTGATATTGTTGGTCAAGTAAATCTTGAAAACTCCTTCAGAAAAAATCATAAAATTATTTTATGACAAATAATCATAAAATTTATTAGAATTTATTGACATTGTATTTATAGTTTTCTTAGTTATAATTTCTTCACCTTCATAGAATGGGATAATGATTAATTATGTCATTTATAAGTATCCTAGATTTAACTGAAAATTTGTAAGTTTTGACAAAAGAATAAGGATCAATGTAAGAGGGAAATAAAAAAATTACTGTGGTGGGGCTATCAATATAATTTTGAAAGATGAATTAACACAATATATTCATGAGTATTAAGATCATCAGTCAAAATATCAATATTTAAATCCCCTATAGGTATACCCAATCGGGGTATTTTGAGTTGGAGATAATTACATTTAGTTTAGCATTTAAACAGTCAATAGTGAAATCATTAGATCGATAAACAGAGAGAATTTAAAACCACAACTCTTTTCAATATTGTAATATAGATTCAGCTGAAATAAAGTGTATATTTGATTAAGTTACGTTTAGACATTAATTCCTTGGATCAAAAATTGTTTTTTATTAAAGACAATCTTATTAAAATGTCAAAAATTTTAGAGCAATTAATTTTAAGTAATTTTTCATTACAAAACAAAAACCAGAATTCATCTAAACTTACGATTGCATTAAAGAGTTATAACCCATGCAAACAAGTAGAAAATACATTGCATGAAGTTGCTAAGTTTTAAAAATAGTTTTGAACACTAAAAACAAAAGCGTTTATTCCTTTTTTAAATTATGTTTCAAAGTTTAGATTCTACATCTGAATTTCTAGCCTGCTATAAATTTTTCACTTTTTTTCTAACTAATTAGCATTATTCACATAAAATTGTTTTAAACTGTTGAAAATAAAAATATTCTACAATGTAAAGCAGAAAGAATAAAATCAACTATCTTTCTTTCAAATATCATGAATAGTGTTTGATGATAGTTTAAATAATTGGTTGTTAATTTCTTCTTATAGTTAATTTGTAATTTCCACGTAATTTGTAGATGCTTGCATAGCTGCTTATAGAAACATTTTTAATAGTAGAATAAGAAACTTGGATTTTCCTTTGATTTTATCAAAGCAGCAAAGAGAGTTTTGCAAAATATATTATTTCTTAGGTATTAAATCATTCCATTAATGTAGATTTCGAATTACATGAAATGTGAAAACATGTTTATTAATGAATTTACATGTACTATAGTGCTTGTTTATTAACCCTAGAAGCGCCATTGGGGCTTTCTTCTGCCATTTCCTATGTTAATTTTGCAAATGCAAGTGAGCTTCAAAACTTTTTTAACTTTTCCTAAACTGTCTCTAAGTGTTCTAGTTAGAAGTTTCATACCTTTTTTCTTGATTAGTAATATAAATAATTATAGAAATACCTAAAACATCCAAAAGGGAAAATGGCTCATTTTTGAAGTTTTATGCGAGTTTTTGTTTTTGCAGAACAACAAACATTATAAACATGCATTCTAGAATAGAAATAGAGTCCACCGTGTTAAAAAATCTGTCATGTGCAACAGTTTTTGTGAATCTATGTGATATCTTAGATTCAATTACCGAAATAGCTTAGTTGTGTTCCAATTGAATTCTGATTCCGTTATTGTGTCTGAAAGAAACCATGTACTACATGCTAAATTTAAACAGTTATATTCGTTATAATCCTGGACAAAAAATTACTGTTCAGAAATTGTTATTGCAATGTAAATAATAGTGAAATTTTATTGTATGAAGTTCCAGTCACATTACTTTGATTTCAACTGACATAAAATCAAAAAAAAAATTTTTTTTGAATGATTATCTTTATTTCTGCAAGTTGAGAAACTGAAAAATGAATTACAACCTGGGAAAAGTAAAGAGATTGAATTATGGTACCACACCTAAGCTCCAGACGAAGCAGAATTACTGTCTTTTGCTTCAGTAAAGCATGCAAATGAATTTTTTCATAAAATAAATAAATAAAATAAACCTACAATACTATGTTTGAACAAAAGAAAATTTCCCTCTAATTTCAGTGTCATTTTTTTCGTCAGGACATTCATGATTTGACCTGCGAAATGAAAACTATGTACTTTCTTTGTAAGTACAAAATAAAAAGAATATTATAATTCCGAAGAATACTCATGAGCATGCGTTTGCAAACGATTACACAGAGTAGATGCCAAGTATTGTCCCTTACTACATTAGTACGAAACGGGACGTAGGCTTAGCTGACTAGATGTTAAGGAATTATTCTACAAGTGGGAAAATTGCAAGTGTCTAGCATTTCTTTACAATGTTTGTGTTATTACTGTTCCCAATCCTTGATTTGTTTTCAAGGAATCCTTTTCTCCCCACAATTACTCATTCCGAATATATTATTGTGCATATTGAATAACTGCAAATTAGTAAATTCTGCCCTTGAAATATAAAAAAAAAACATGCCCTTTAACGTCGCAAGGCGCTGAATAAAATGAATACTAGTTATGAGAAATGCTATAAAACAATTTGCCTATGTTATTTGTCACTTTCACGTCACGTGGATATGCTTTATACACCTACTCTAATTTCTAACTAATAGCATTTTGAAGCAAGTTTTGTGCTAATATGGATTGCTTATATTCACGTCGTTTTTTTAATATTTTCGTATTACTTGCGCTCTTGTAAAAGTATAATCTGAAGTACAACCATTCTACTCTAATATTGTAATTGAGTAAATAAAGAAACGAAACAAAATTTTTTGATCTCTCAAAACGTTTACATATTGTATTTTTAACATTGTTCATAATTTATAACATCATTTACTTGAAATAACATCAATTTTTTATGAGGGTCAAACGACCCCAAATGGCAATTTTAGTCCAAAATCCGGCTGTTCTAGTGGTAATGTGTGAAATTTAAAGGCGAAATCTCATGGCATTTAAAAACAAAACGTTCAACATATTCTTTAAAAATAATTTGAATGCAAAATTTCTCTAACTAATTAAGTGCTCATTTCTTTAGCTATTGACATTCAATCAAAAAAAATGCTGAAACATGTCATTAACTTATAATCTAATCAGATAACTGCAATGCACGCAAACTCTCAATAAAGAAAGTGTTTTTGATGTCAGAAATCCAGCGTACTTTGCAAGTGCTTTTTCTTGATGTGCCATCATAGAAAATTCGAAACATCAAAGCCACAGGTATTACCTATATATGAAGCCTTTCAAGAAGGCTTTCTATAAGAGTGTTCTGTAATTACCACTTGTCCCGTGGGATCAAGTTGGGTTCTCGACAAAGCCACGTGATGTTAGTGGGCTGAAGTGGGCGGTACCTTACTTCTGGCCGCACAACAATTACCGTAAGTGGATAGGGTGGTCATTAGAGTTAGGATCAAGAGAAAGAAGGTGTTAGAGGTGATGTTCCTCTGCATCAAATAGCCGAGGATTACGTCAACCTGCAATTATCCACCAGCATAAATTTAGGCTATCTAAGATATGTTGGAAATGAAAATCAAATGATTATGTAAAATAAAATCAAAAATAAAAACAGATGAAATTTGTTTCATTATACGATATTTATACCAATTATACAATCCATAAAAAAGCTTTTTTTCTTGTTTTTAATTTGATAAGAGACTTATTGAGACTTAAGCCGTTTCTTAAGCTTAACTATACTGTTTTTGATTTTTATGTGGATGCAAATACGAATTTTTTGTCTGAAAATTTTATATGGACATGCATGATTTTTTCCTCACTTTATGTCTCAAAATGACTGGTTGCTAAGAAACTAAGAGCTTCAAATGGAAGATATTTAATAACTGCCAAACGATTATGTTAAAAATTCCAAAAAAAATTTCATGAAAAATCTATGAAAATGGTTCTTTGAATGTTTTTCTGTCTTCTTTCTGTTTCATGAAATCTCATTTATTAACACTTTGTTTATTGTTTTCCCCGGGCACGCTGTATCTAAATAAGTAATTCTAAATATTTTTTGTTAAATTTACACAAAATAGTTTTATCGATTTTAAGTTCAGGTACCCTGCCCCCCTTAAAATTTTATTTACATATTTTTTTTTTCAAAATAATTTTTCGGCAGTTCACATACCAGGATTTACGTTTACGATGAAAAAGATAATTCCAGTTATTTTCATTCATGTGTTTCCTCCCATCGTTTCATCATAAGTTCGAGCACGTACGTATTAGTGTTATAATGCGTACGTAAACTGAAAAAAAAACATCCTGTTGTTGACTTTAGGGGCTTTAATACACCGTTTTTCTTTTAAGGAATTAATCAGCAAATACAGAATTATTGAAATATCAAAACATGCTATAAACACCATTTTATAATGTCTTGATCACCGTTCCGTAATTTCAATTTTTTTGTAAGGTATAAAAATGTGATTTTTTTTTCGATTTTTTTTGATTAATTTGCCTTTACTTCCTTTCGCCTTTACTTCCCAGTTCAGTTGGTACACATAGATCAAGAGCTAGGCTGGCCTCAAGTCGCCACCGCAGAAAGAAACATTCACACTGAAAGCTCAATGCCTTATCTTACCATCTTTCGTCTAAGACTGTGCTTATAGCCATTTAATTGTACGTAAGTAAAATTAAATGGCTATAAGCCATACATTAATCATTTACTGTACATAATCATTTACTGTACATAATCATTTACTGTACTGGGTTGATAGTAGTACATTTAATGATTTACTTAAATGAAACTTGTTTCACGCTTTGTGGTAAATGCATTAATTTCTGATATAAAAACAAACAGAGTAGAAAAAAAATTATTTTCAACGTGCATGTTACAATTTGAATCAACCTATTTTGAAACATTAGTGTTTTCCATTTTAATATGGATTGTATTCTTTTTTGTGGTGTCACGAGCTAAAAGCCAAGTATTTTTATGACGCAAATATATTAAAAATTCATACAGCTAATAAAAGTAGAAAAAGGGGCATTAGCGTTTTCATTTATTGAAAATTTTCCTATGAATGCAAAAGTTGAAAAAGCTGAATTTTTTAATTAATAATCATATGAGTAAACCGTATTTTCATTGCAACAAACAAACACTGAAAGACACAAGTATAAGGGATAAATTTTAAATGTGATTTACAGAAATCCCACAGTATTATTATGCAATAATAAAAACATGATTTGTTTTGTAATGAATAACTGAGTTGTTACAAAAAATTACGTGATAGAAGAAGTCTAATATAAAATGAGTAGCCCAGATATACATGGTATCTGCTTTTTTTCATCATTGAAATTTTAAAATTTTCTGTATGATTGCTTGACTAAATATTTTGGTCCTAAAATCTAATGAAAATTTATATATAAGCTTATTATTAATTTCTTAAAATCTTTCACAGTTTCGTGACCTGAGAGTTTTTCCAGAAAAGGAGGGGAGAAACTTTTTTAAATAATTAAGCCTTAACATGAGTCTTAATCTAAACTTTAACATAAATGCATATTTAAAAATAAAAAGAGAGAGAAAATAACAAAAAATATGATATAATATGAAAATAATATGAAAAAATTAGCTAGCTTGATAAAGATGAAAAATCAAATAGCGAAGAGGACAAAAATAATATCAGAAATAGTTCTGCATTAAACTTGAAAATGTTGGTGACAGAAGTTTTATAAACAGATTTAAAAAAAATATTGTGCTAGAAATCTAGTATTTGTGTAAAAATTAAGATTTATCAGATGTAATAAATAAAATTAAATCGCATTTGCAAAGAATGATGAGGAATCCCATAAATAAAAATATATTGAAATAAATTATTCATGGATAGAAACTTAATGAGAAGAAGTCGAATGTGGGCTTCTATTCCAATGATGACGATTAAAGGCGTATTTTTCCGAAATTTATACGATTACTAGGGATATCTAATTTACGAAGACAAAATTAACGAAGTTAGCGGAGTTTGCAAGTTGGATAATGTGACAAACAGTGACTATAATCACCGAGAAAATTAAACTGTCATCGTGTTTGTTTCGATGAAAGATAGTTTCATCGACAATATTTTTCTCAATTTTGATGAATTTCTCTTTAACGAAATTTCCCTTTATTGAAACTTTACTGGGATTTCTGTTTAAGATTTTTGTTCTTAATCTATTCATACTTTGATTTTATTCCCTTTGAAAATTCTCTAAAATATAATCTGAATATTTAATGAACAGATTAAAATATGAACATTTTGTTCTCAGCAATGCACCATAGCCTCATTACACTGTAAAAAAAATATGACAAAGGCTGGCAGTAAAAAATATTCAAATCTTAAATTGCGAATCATCTTTAATTTATGTCGTTACAAATATGTGATCAGCCTCATATGTGTCGTTACAAATATGAGATACAAATATGTTCTTAATCTATTAATACTTTGATTTTATTCCTTTTGAAAATTCTCTAAAATATAATCTGAATATTTAATGAACAGATTGAAATTTGAAAGTTTTGTTCTCAGCAATACACCATAGCCTCATTACACTGTAAAAAAAATATGACAAAGGCTGGCAGTAAAAAATATTCAAATCTTAAATTGAGAATCACCTTTAATTTTATGTCGCTACAAATATGAGATTTGCCTGTAAATTAAGCGGCATTACCCAGAAAATAACAATTGCTACATGAAAAATTGACACTATCCGTTAAATAACGCAATACATAAAAAAATTTCTTAATTAAAAAGTGCTGATCGTAAAAATATTCGCAATTATTTCGCCTTCAATGGAAGAATCATGGTCATGCTTACAACATTACGCACAGGTCTTATTTTACTTCCACACCAGCTGGTACCCAGCCATCTGAGGATGCACGGGCTGTAGGCTACCTCTGATGGGGATCAAACCACAAACCTTCTCAGTGAGACAGCTCAATGCCCAATTCAGCCTTATTTAGGAATGTTAATTTATACTAATACGCAAGAATTATTACGCATACTAAATATTATAGATTAAAAGGGTAATAGATGTTAGCTAATAGCTTCCATGGAAGAAAATTAACCGATAAAAACAAAGTTAACAAGCTTAAACTAAAGAAAACAGATGTGAACTGAGCACATTTCGTTTTCTTCAATTATACTGAAACAGTTAAAATTTATATGCGTTATTTTTGGAAAAGTACCTAATTTAACCAGATGTACTACCAAACATCAATAAACTAAAACTATATTATCGTTGAAATTTCACCAAACGTCTTTGCCGAAGCGTTTTCCAAAGATGTTTTGGTACTCAAATAGAACCAAAATGGATAGTACAGTTTATCATAATCTGTTTTGAGCATAATTTTTTTTTCTCTGCACAATTAAAAGTTATTTTCAACGTAACGTGTGTTAACAAATATAAAACAAGTTTATCATTAGCCAAATGCCAAGGAATATTTTAAAGAAAAAATTATAGCTTGCTCAAATCATAAAAATTTTAACATACTGTGAGTAACATAGTTTACATAGAGTGAGTTCCCAGTGAAATATATTTCTACTAACTGAACCTGTTGCTCATACTTGAGACAGTCCAATAGACAAAGCAAAGACTGGTCCAAGATACATCAGCTACACCCTTTTCTGATTTTGTCAGCAAAAATAAACTTTTAGCTGGCTTTCTTTTCCTATTTTCAAGCGTAGTTTGAACAAGTTTTTTCTATTTTAATTGTCGAATCATTTTATAGAAAAAAATACTCAGTCACTAAAAAATCAGAAATATTTTTTTCTCTAGCTCATAATGGGGAAACTTGAAATGGTTCATAGTACAGCAGACAGTATCTTTTGTTACTAAACTGCATGTACTAAAAGTAGAATTTATCTTCTTGGAGGCGAAAATATAGACACTGGTTTAAGGTACATGTGGCGCTAAGTACTATTACCTCTACCATATATGTTAACGGCAGATATGTCGCAAAAAAGAACTTCCAGAAAAAAAAAATTTGTGTAAAATTAGGAGAAAATAATAATTTTTTTTTTGTTTGAAAATCATACTATATACGGTTTCTCATTGGCCAACAGATAAAAATGAAAATAAAATTATGCTTTATAACATGCTGCAATCTGGTTCGTCTAGGCTAAATTAATGTTTAAATATGATAGAAATAGATTAACTCAAATCTCCTCTATATTTAAACCCTCCATGTTTTCTAATTTTATTAAAAAATAGGGGACAAAATAAGACTTTTAACAGTTTTATCTCTATAAAAATCATTCTTTATTTCAGAATAATGTATGACAAAGTTTACATGATATTTCTTAGAAACAGTCTCTACTGTATATTTTTTAAATTCGTATCGAAAATAAAGGCAAAAAATATGCATAATGGACTCGGTTTGCAAATTCGAACTGTTTTCGAAATGTGACAAATTACAGAGAGGTTGATGTACATAACATCAAAACCTATTTGTTTGTCGTGGTAAGTTGAAAGTGTTTTTTATAATCGATATTTCAACAGAGCTCTATTTACTTCCACAATCAAACGGAATAGCTGCATAATATTATTAACACTAGAAAGACTGAAACCTAATATATACCTATATTGCCCTAAAGCAGGCAATATTATTTACTGTTATACAAAAAGTTATTAGTAAATATTAACAATTAAAAATTATACGTTGAACAAAATTCTAAGAAATTGTATCATTACATGCATCATTGTTTTTCTAATTGAAATTAAAAGCAGTCAAAATGACTTCCTTAGGCAATCTAGTGTTAATCGTAATTACTAGTGAAAATACAGTGTCTAAGAGCATCTGTAGTTTCTCGTTTTTTGCGGCTGAGATTAAGAGAGAGCAGAATTTAAATCTTATTTCTGCAACCTTCAGTGGTACTCGCTCTCACAACACAATTTTATTTACAATAAATAACTGAATTACACACTAAGTTCCTTTATTTTCTATTTCAATAGTTCATTCCTTCACTTATTTATTGATTTGTTAATTTACTCGTTTATTGATTCACTGATTAATTAGGTTCTCTCATGCATTTATTCCTCAAACTATTGATTTAGTTACACACTGATTATTTTCTATATGAACTCATTTGCTTACATCTTTTAATTGAATGATTCGTTAATTCGCTCAACATTTGAGTCCCTTGACCTACTAAGTAATTCACAAAATTAGCGAAATTGCTCACGTTGTTTAAAGTATTTATTCATTCATTAACTGATTCATCTAATCGTTTATTTTTAGATTTTTGCTTTTTCATTCATAGGTTTTTTTGTTCATAGTCACACTAATTTACTCATTTATTGTTTTACTGGTGTATTGGCTAGCTCAATCATTGTTTCACTGACGTTTAGAATTAATCACTTACTAAAACATTACCTAATTTATTCACTGAGTCTTTCATCTATTTATTTGCTGTTTAGAGATCTGCCGATTTGTCAATTGATTCTTTCATTCATTGATTTTGTGACTCCTTGATCCATTGTCTCCTCAATTCGAAGATTTATTAATATACGTGTGAGCTAATTCTCTTCGATTTTACTTGTTTCATACTGTTGTACGTATTTACTGCTATGCAGAATGCAAAAGCAGATTTTTACTGTAAATAGTCGAAAAAATAATTACTGTATAAATGCATAATTAATGGATAATCCTAATCATTTCAAATTTTTACTAATGATGACTCGTAAAAAAGGATATTTACTCCGTAAAGGATATATGTCGTTAGGGGATGTATACTCTTTTTTTGCCTAAAATAATACTGTATATTTTAGAATATTTTAAACTAAGTAACAATGACTGATTTTAAGATTCTACTTTGAATATGAAAAATGGGTAGATGCAGTAGATTCCAGCTGGCAATGGCTTAAGAAAAAATAACAATGCCTGAGAAAATATATTCGCAAAAATATATCTTGCTAATGAATTAATTAACGTAATCAAATTGATTTAAAAAATATAATAAAAATCTATAATTATGACTATATCACTTTTTAAAACAGAGGATTGAAAATTTTTGAAGATTATCTTAAGGAATGATTTTGGAATAACTATTACGTTTTATGTTATTGCTGATAAACAACATTGTCTCTTTCACTGTATTTTAGGTATTTTGTATTTTTACGTATTACGATGTATTTTTACGTTAAAAACATATATTACTGTAACTGCTCTGTTAAAAGTATCATCTCTGATTAAGAAAAGCTCTAAATGATGTAACACCATCTTATAAAATTAAATAGGGAAATTCAGTTTAATAAGATGATCAAGATCCCTAGAATTGATATGGGAAAAATAAATTTAACAGTCATTTTGTAAATTAAAAATAAATTATTAGAATGAATATAAATTTTTTTTAAACTTTGTAATTAGTACCTAATGAATATAAAATTTCCATTCTCTATTCTACACAGACAATAAGACATTAACTAGTTAACACTAATGTTAAAACCCTTAAGCTTTTTCACAAGTTTAATTTATTTATGAATCGTAAAATGTTTGTTTAATAGCAGGGGAGCAGTAGGAGTTTTTAAATATGTGTCATTTTTAAAATATCTCCAACTTTAATATTTTTGATTAAAACTATCTGTATTTTAAGAACGGTAAGGTAAAACCTAAAACAGCTGTTTGATTGCATTTTAAAAATAATATGATTTCATACGCTCCGCTCCAAACAAAGATTTAATGTTGGAAGGGGGTTGTTGTAAACAATGGCACAGTCACGCCATGCTCCCGTTACTATAGCAACCTAAGAGCAATCGACTTTTGGCAAAGAGAACGCGAATATAGAATAAAATAAAAGGCTCCCCTAAATGAGATAGAATCAGAGGAAATTCAATTAGCTTCAAATCAAATATTTGAGAGAATCTAATCCAACATGATTCAAATAGTCGTTTTCTTCATCACCAATAATTTTAGATTCAAACTACATTATCGAAAAATGTATCATAATATGATTTTGCTCTGTAATAAGAAAATAGCATTTTTGAAAGTGAATATATATATATATATATATATATAATATATATATATATATATATATATATATATATATATATATATATATATATATATATATACACACACACATATATATATATATATATATATATATATATATATACACACACATATATATATATATATATATATATATATATATACAATGAGACTGCCTCTCTATAATCGTTTACCCGATCTCACCAATTCACGGCTCCATATTGACCCTAAAGCGTTCGGTGGCATTATCATATGCATTTTAGTTGATACATTTATATAAAGAGAAAGTGTGTCTAGGTTTTTTTCTTCAAAGCATTTTAATTTTCACATTAGTGTTCTTTGCTTTAATATTTACATTTAAGAAAAAAAGCGGTTAGACAAAAATTGAGAAAATTTCATTTTTTTTCTTCATTTTGTTAATATTTGTTGCCTTTCTCTAAGTCTTTACAACAGTATCTACGTTATTATTTACTTTATTACGTTATTAGCCTCAAAATATAGCTTAATTGTGTACAGAATCATCTGACATAATGCGGTTGCTCGAGGCAATTCCTGACATTTAAAATTTAACACAATCCAGCAACTTACTACTGTTCTCTTCGTGGGTACGTAATTCCTATCATAAAAGTGCGCATTATTGGGGAAGCCTTAATAGGCACCAAATAAACTGACAAAAGTTTTTGTTCCTACGTACGAGTATATTTGGTACCAATTAAAACTGCTCACATTACCAAAATGCCAACAGTGCCTATTACCAAAATTAAGCATCATTGGTGTTAATAATAGTATGAAGAAAGTAAAGAATAAGTAAATTCCCTCTATTAATATTGCTTCTTAGTCCATAGCTTATTTTTTTTTAGATTTCATTTCGCACCGCTTACCAAAATTAATTAAGGAACATTGACGTCAATAATAGTTTGCCGATTTTTTTATGCTCCCTTAAACGAGCTAGTACCATTTCAATTTTGCTTTTTAGTACACAGCTTATTTTAATTTTACAGTTAGTAACTATTAGCAAAATTAATTATCATTGGTGTCAGTAATAATATTAAAATTTTTTTCTTCGTTTTTTCTCAATGAATTAGTGCATTTTCTCCATTAATATTACTTTAAAGTACAAAGCTCCTTTTTTTATTTCAATTAACGTTTATTTTATTAATTTTCATAGTAACATGTTTTGAAATAAACTCGAAAGAAAATAAAAATGTAACTTTAGATAACTTTAGGAATACTAATTTGGTGACGTAGTTCACTTAGTGTATTTATATATGGTGTTTTGGAAACTGAACAAGAAAATTATTTACTTAGCTTCAAAGTTTTCTTTACAATCATTACTTGTAATTAAAATGAATTCCACTGTTTTCCAAAACACTTTTAGTGGGTTTCACTACGCCTTCATTTCCCGAATCAAATAATTATTAATAAAAATCATATATTATTGTTAATTTTTTCCAAAAGTCAATACTAAAGCAAGTTAGTAAAAATTATTTTGTCTTCTGTTCTTCTGTTAAACAGCATAAAGCACGGCAAATGTGACCATATTCTGGTAGTTTTGATCATGCTGTTTTCCTTAGTGAAGAATGTAATTTTAAGCAGGTGCTGAAAGTAAATTCACCTGAATTGTTTTAGCAATAATTTCTTAATATTAATTGAAAATACAATAGCAAATGTCTCATACCTATTTTATCATTTCTGTTTAATATACTGATTTTGTAAACGAGATGTTTTACGAAGTAGATTGATTTTGTTAATCATGTGTTATTGAACCTGTACAGTTTGTACATGTTTGTACTTTTCTTTAAAAATGGGCTCGTAAACTATTGTATAGTCGATACCAGATATTCTACAAGAAACTTCTAAAAATCGTATTTAGTAAACTCTTATTCTTCAAAATTACAGGAAATGAATCCCTTTTTAATACATGTACTGATTTGAAATTAAAAAAATATGATGTTTGTCAAACAATTATCTTTTTTATCCAATTCCATCTCATTGTCCACTTCGTTTTCATATGAAAAAACATATTCTGATTTTTTAAATAGCTAACAAATTCTTTCTAGACAATTTAATTTTTTAAAAAAAAATAGAAATAATAGTAAATGACAAATTATACACTTAACCAATTTATAGTTAAAATTCTTAATAAAAATATCTTCCAGAGTTTAAATAAAGGACATTACAAAATCAGTTGATATGTTTGTCAAAAAAACAAATACTTCCGAGACAAAAAATGGATTTAAAAGATCAACATTGTAAATGAATGTAATTTTGTTAAAATAGACTAAAGCTGATTTTTCAAACAACCATGTGTAAAAAGTAAACTCGATTAAATGTTTTGTTTATTTAGTTTTGTATTCATATTTTCTTAAATTAAGCGTGACTACGCTTAATATCATATATAATATTGTTTATGCGTTTCTTCCTTTGTTTCTATAAAATGAGAATTCTTGTGTAAACTGAAATCAAACTATCCGACACAATAAAGGAAATCCATTGTTTAATTTTATAAACAAGAAAGAACATTTCGTTAATTTTTATGCTCAATCAATACAAATGAGTTCAATTCATAATTTTTTCGTCGAAAGCAAAGCGACGATAAAATTGAGATCGTTTGTATATAATTCATTATTGTTAATTTATTTATACATTGTGTTATTTTTTTTGATAAATAGTATCATTTCATTATTTACTCCAGGGGTTTGAATTTGCATTTGAATAGAATAGTATTTCAGAAACATCAAAATACAATGGAATTTCATATTCAGTTTAAAAAAATAATTAGACAGAGAAATATTTTTGTGTTTTTGAATTTTTTTATATCTACTCTTTTAAAAATATTACAAATGACAAACTGAAATTAATTTGTTAGAAAAGATTTTTAGACTCCCAAGAGAAATAAATTCTGATCTGCAAACAAAGTTGTTGAATATGTTCTTTTTCTAAAAATTTTGTATTGGCATTAGAAATACCAAGTGGCTCAATCCGTTCAATATATATATATATATATATATTATATATAATTAATATATATATATATATATATATATATATATATACATATATACACACATATACACACATATATATATATATATATATATATATATATATATATATATATATATATATATATATATATATATATATATATATATATATAGTTTTACCCATGAACCTATCGATAAAAAATGATTCTTTAGAACATAGGAAAACAATTTTTTTTCTATCAAACTAAGCAGTATAAATATTTTAGACCTGCATTTTACAAATTCATAATGCGGAAAAAAAATTTTAAAAATAATTTCCTTATTACACTTGGAATTACCTTTTCTTTACTAACGGTGTTAAACATTTTATAGAAATAAATACCAAATGAAACAATTATTGCGCATTTTCTTATAATAAGTATAAAAGCATACTAATACATTTTTTTTCTCTAAATTTGGCAGTTTGAATTATTGATAATAACTTAAGGTGACAACTGTCTAAGAATAAGAAGGAAAACTCAAACGGTTCTAAGCAATTGACTTTTGTATTGATTTTTTTTATTCAAAATATTTGACAGATAAAAATACACGCATTGGCCAATGAATCAGATGGGTTTTTCTCTTAAGTGCTCGATAGTGGCTGAATTTATAAGTATGAATAAAATCTCATCAGAATGGTAATATAAGTAAGTCACGTGGATGTTTGTCCTGATAAACGCAATAGAATTGAATAAAATGGCAGATCCTTCACGATTTGAAAAAAAAGGCTTAATGCTGGCGTCCGTTTAGCCGAAAACAAAATTGTTAAGAATCACTGAATCCTTACTGAATTCACAAACGCAGTTATATCGAAAGTTTTAAGCAGAATCCACAGTCGGTGTTAAGACGTAATTTACACTATTAAATAAGACATGGATCAATAAATTGTACCTCAGACTTTATTGCACCTCCAACCAATTTCAACGCAAAACATGCGTAGAAAATTACAAATGTATGGGAATGCTTAATCGATCGCCTGTGAGGAAATTTTTCTTTCTTCAGAAAATTTCCTCGTTAAACTGTTCTACCGTAGAGTGTTCGACTTCGCGTGCAGGTTGTCGAGGTCGAGATACCGAAGCGGGGGTGCCATCCCATCTGCAGAGGATCAAAATTGTGATGGCATGTCTCCGGATCATCCTCAGGGATGCTTCCCAGACCGTCGCTAATAGCCCATTGTGCAGCTCTAATGTGACGTAAATGAACTATAATAGAACTATAATATCTGAAATGATAATAATAAGAAATAATGTTTTAAAAGCGTTTTTTTTTCTAAAATTTATTTAGCATTTTGTTTTAAACATACAAATAATTTTTAACGTTTCATTTAAAAATTGAACATTACGATCGAACTTAATAATTATGTAATTATTTATGCGTAATGGTACAAGAAAATATTAATTTGTAAGAAACAATTTAAAAAAAGTTCTTAACACTTTGTTTTACGCGTATTATGAATTCCTAAACGAACATTTTAATAAATATTTTAAGTAAGATTTGTACATTGTAGTCAATTTATTTAATATCTTTCTTAAGCAAATCATATATATCTTCAAATTTATAAATTGATTTAAATCAATCTGAGTATGAAGTTTTGATAGAAATCTGACTTTCTGTGCCTTACAAGTAAATGAAATTCAAAAATACTATATCGCAAAACATCGCTATATCGCGATACAAAACTGACGATGCATCACGATATATAATTTCTAACATCGCCCAGTCCTAATCTTAACCCAATAGAAAACATGATGAAAGGACACATCCAACAGCTATTTCCTCTTCCATCTAATTTAAGGAATCTTAAAATCTTCATAATCAATGACTGGTATTCTCTTGACAAATACAAGTATATACTCTAGAATCTTGCAAAAATTATGCCCTCACTATACTGGCTGTTATATAAATAAATCAATGTGTAAGGCTATTTTATTAAATATTACAATAATGTAAAAAAATTTGACTTATATTCTTATTATTATTCTGTTGCTTGAACTTTTATAGTAAATATATTTGTGTGAAATAAATGTGAATGACAGTGTGTGTTGTTTCTTTTACTATTAAAACCATAATTAAAAACTACGCCTTAAAAATATGAGTTAAAGGGCTTGGAACTCCAAGATCTAATATTTCTATTTAATTTATATTCTTATTTTTCTATTATAATCTTTCTTCTTGGTCCACTCCAGCAATGTTTTTTGGAATGTAGAAACTTTCATCTGGAAATCATATATATATATATGAGAACATGAATAAAAATGCTTCTAAAGATTAAATATTACTATTTATAACGGTTTGGTATTTCCTTTAACTGCACAAAGCTACTACATACCATAGTATACCAAAATCTATTTAAATAAAATAGTACTTTATTTTCTTATAAAATAATCCATACAAGATGTTTGGTTTTTGTTTTTCCCCGGAGAATTTTTTAAAAAGTTTTTTTTTTCTAATTTATACAAAAACTAAAATGGAATTTGAGTAGTTGAATAGCAAATAGTCTTGGAACAGCAGATAGTAAACAGTAGATGGTAAACAGCAGATAGTAAACAACAGATAGTAATCAGCAGATAGTAAACTGCAGACAGTGAACAGCAAATAGTAATCAGAAGCTATTAAACAGCAGATAGTAAACAGCAGATTGTAAACAGCATATAGTAAAGAGAAGCAGGCTGAACAGAAAATAGTAAAAAGAAAATAGTCTTGAATAGTGTCTAAATAGCCGCGGTGGCTCCGGTGATAGAGTATTAGCCTTCCAATGATATTAGCCGGGTTCGAATCCCAGGAATGGCTGGTCCATACGAATTCCGCCCCCGGCTCGTATCGACTACAGTGACGTAAAATATCCTCAGTTGTAGACGAATCAAGTGGTAGAGTCCCCTTGCCGTCAGGCTAACCGCGAAAAGTTTTCGAGGTTTTCCTTTCCATGCAACGCAAATGCGGAATAGTTCTATCAAAAAGTCCTCCACGACCGCAAATTTCTGCCATTTTCTACTTGATGATGGAGTTCCCTTGTCTTCTGGATTGGATTCAAAATTAAAAGCATATGGAGTTGACTGCTGAAGCAATTTCTTATGTTACAATTTCCAGTTCTTCTCCATACAGTGTATTCCTTGAAATCAAGAATTGCGTTTTTTATATCGACTGCAGTTGATATGCCTGTTTCTAGTTGGGCAAGATATCTGGGAATCGTAGTCTTCCTGTAGCACACTTTTAAGTCACGGCTTATAGCTAAATGCAGAGGCTGTAACTTACTGGTATCAGGGCTAAAGAGAAGATATAGAAGGGCTGGTTCATTCCATACTTAAAGCTGAGGCTACGATATTCCACCTCATGATGTCACGTCACGCCACACACAAATCTCAAATATCAGAACTAGAGGATATGGAAACTTTGTTGCTCAAATTTTCAATAAGAAATTAGTTGAATGTTCGACACTTTTCTGATAATAGCTGTCAAGCATTACACTGCTAACAAATTATTTCAGTTCAAAAATATAATATTCATACATTTTCTTTGTATTCCCTATAGTATTAAAAAAAGGAAGAAAAAAAAAAGCATTTTAAAGTTAGAAAAATATCTCAAAGGTTGTCGTCATCGTTTTCCTATCATTTTTTAATTTTAGTTTTAAACTTGTACTGTTAAATAAACATCTTTTTAGTAACATTTTGTCCGATAATAATATGTAACTATAAAAGAGTCCTTATATTTTATCAATTGGGATGGCTAATTTTAATACATTTTCTTATTTATAATTGTAATAGCAATTTCTTGTATATATTATCACTAGGAAACAAAAATCTTAAATGTTAATTACTAAAAAAATAATCTTTGAGCGTACAATTATAAAAACTTTACACTTTCTAATAAATATTTAAAACTAAGGTGTTAAAATTAAAATGCATAAATATTTTGAATAATTACATCAAAAAATATCTTATTAAATTGGAAGAATTTTCATGCATAAATAACTTTTATTTTTTGAGTTCAGGATGCTATTTACTTATTTATTTTTTGTCCTTGTACATTTTTTCTTCTTTTCTAAAGTAGCGGGAGGTATTGATTTCAGTGTCGAAATTAAAACCTCTTAAATGTCTAAACAAAAAAAAAGTCATAAGTCTTTTTATTCACATCAGAATAAATTCTATATCTTATAATTCAGTTGATGTCATCTTCATATTTTCTAAAATGAGACATAGAAATTGCGTTTTCTCATTTTGTGTTTTATAATAATTCTTGCCGGTCACTATCAAGCAAGCTCATATTTGACTTCTACAGTAGACGTTTTGCTATCAGATAAGAAGAAAATCACCTCAATATAAATAAAGAAATATATAAAACAATGAGTGTATTGAAATAAGTTTAAAAAAAAGATGCTAGTTACAGGCCAAACAATTTGTTTTTAAAGCTAGAAGTTGATGCTGCGCCGCCGTGACGTCACTAACTGAAATCAGAATCTCAGAGTG
Source organism: Parasteatoda tepidariorum (assembly GCF_982258835.1). Lineage (NCBI taxonomy): Eukaryota > Metazoa > Arthropoda > Arachnida > Araneae > Theridiidae > Parasteatoda > Parasteatoda tepidariorum. Next base: position 50,877,309 of record NC_141766.1, read on the forward strand.
GCACGAGTCTCTTCAAAGGAGTGAGAAAAGGCCTTTCTAGTCTCTCTTTAGCCCTGACTTTGAGAAGTCGAGATTTAGCAGATCTCTCGGATGGGTTGGTTTTTGAAACAGCTAAGTGTTTTTCAAATTGCCAATGTGGGGGGGGGGGGGAATAACAAATTAGACAACCCATTCAAAATTTCACAAAGAATGTCATCCTGGAAACAAAAGAGGAGAAAAGGTTGCAAAGGGGAATAAATTGAACTACTGCTCTACATTTAATAACTCATTCCTCTAAAATTCTCATAATTTAAAAAAAAAACTGATTTTTTCACTTTTAAAGAAAATTTAATTTGCTATTCTATGAAAAACTTTGTCTCATGATTTAAATATTCGTTTTCAGAGTGAAGCATAATTCAGCGATAATTATGATTATTTTTTTATACAATGAGCCTGTGTAAATCGTCATATAAAAGAGGTGGTGCATATATATATATATATATATATATATATATATATATATATATATATATATATATATATATATATATATATATATATATATATATATATATATATATATATATATATATATATATATATATATATATATATATATATATATATATATATATATATATAAGCGTAATAAAAATTGATGGAATTAGCGCTCATTCTTGAAGAGAATGCAGTATATTTTGAGACACCTATTAATTCCATTGTAAAATGGTAAATATCATTTCTGTACGCGTGTAATCAACTATAGCGGTGAAAGTAAAACTTTTAATGCATCAAAAATGAAATGCAAAGCCCAAGACAAAAAAGTAATCTTAAATTATATATGCAATGAACATGCCCAAGATAAAAAAAGAGCTATGAAAACAAAAAATATTTTAAAAATAAATGCACACTCTTCATTCATAACAGGAAATGCAAAGTGTCGACCTTCTTGTAAAAATATATTGAAGGCACTTTTTTGCTTGGTTTTTTTTTCCTCCATTCAATAGTACCAAGTAAGAGATAAAGTCTTCTGCGAATCTTCTAAAAAGAATTTTTTGGACAGAAAAAGAAAAGTTTTTTAATAGGCTGTTTTGAAGTTCTTCATGATCATTTTCTCTTAAGGGCTATCAAAATTCTAGATATAGCGAGAATGTCACACATAATTTAAGTGAACTTTTAACTTTTAGCTTGACTATAATTCCTTAGAATTTTACTTTAATGTTTGCTTCATTTAATTTTTTTTTAAATTTTTAATTAGGGCAATACTTTCATGAAAAAATTTCTTCTTTTTTTCCTTTTCATTAAAAGCAAGGTCTTTCTCCGTAGTCAATAAAGCAGCAGATATTCTATTAATTCTCAGTACTATATTAAGGTATAAAACCTGATGCAATAAATTTTATTTTGCACTTACATTATTGGAATGTATCATTTATTAATACATAGTGCATTTAAAATGTCCATTTTCCAAAGCTGTAATGAATGTTTACTGCAATAAACATACTGAAAAGTCATATAACGTGATTTTTTCTTCTTTCTAAAATACATAATTGGCATACGGAATTAACTTCTATTCTTAATATTTTTTATCTTGTTTGAATTTTCATAGAGAAAAAAGTAATATTAATAGCATAAATACCCTTTTTTGAAAATCAGTATGTACGCATGATAAACTTTTCATAAGCTTAGTTGAAAAAAGTATTTTTTTTTTGACATGACGGAAAATGTATTATATATATTTTTTTAAAGAAATATGTTAATCTATCAGTGTTTGTATTTTATTTGCACATTTGTATCTAATCAAAATAAAACTACTAACTTTTACAATTATTGTCTATTGCTATTGAAAATATATTGCAACCTGAAAATGAGAAATATATTTTCGAAAAAATGTTAATCAAAATAAAAAATATTTGAAAGAAAAGAACAGATAATGTACTTAATCGACGTGCTTTAAATAAGTACTTTTTCTGTGTTTAGAATTATATGAACAACTCTAATATGAGTAGGTAAAGCGAATATATGCTCTGAATTGAATACATACTCAAAAAGGTAATCCTGAATCCGAACTGTTCACATATTTGAGAGCTTTATGTACTCAAAATATAAAAAAGTACTTTTATCTTAAATGTAAAGAAAAATGTTAGTATATTTATATTCAAAAAAGAGAAGACGCTTTTCTTAAAAAAAAGGCTACTGGGAGCTATGGAAAGGTCTTAGTTAAGAACATTTTATTTATCCATTCGCATCCCGTTTTAACAGTGCAAGAATAGTTAATTTTTTAAGGTGCAAATTTTTTTATACATTAGTTTTGTTTATTTAACCACATCCCTTATTATCCCGAGTTAACCCGGTACGTATATATTGCAAATATTTACCATCCCGAGAAAACTCGGGCTTAGCAGAATTTGTCAGTACATTTTGTTTTATCACGTTTTCATTCGGACGGAAGCAAAAACATAATCTGCTGTGATTGGAACTTTGCCAAGTTTTATTTGAGAGTTATGATGTTGGATTGTGGGACTGCGCACGTGTTTTGTGCGGTTGTATATACCATGGTTGCTGAATTTACATGACAATAAGAGTAAAAAAACGGCGTATTCCTTCACTGACGTTTGAAAAGTATCACATTGTGTTGTCTCTTGTTTTAAGAACTATCATACAAAGACTAATAATTTGCTTTTTTCATTTGCAAAGTCAAATTTCAACTTAAAACTTGTGCATTATGTTTTGTTTTAGTTCCTTGTATTTATTAATAAAATAAATAAAAAAAAATTGATTTCTTCATTTTTTTTCTTCAAAATTATGGTAAGAGAAGTGGTTAAGTTGCTCATTTGATGTATTTTTTATATTTTTGATACGCTTTGCTGTATTTGTTGTTTCGATATGTGTGTACGGCCAGCAAAAACACCCACTTCACGTAATAAGTCTTATTTAAACCTACAGTCTACTCAGCAGAGCAAATCCAGTATTTCCATGCTATTAAATAGGAAAATATTGTATTTGGAAAAAATATTCTTCCATTTGCTATACCGTTAGTGGGTTAAATATTTCGATCTTTCCACTTTCATGTAGTTGGATTGATGCACTCTCTTTGCGTGAATCATTGTTTAGACAAATCAGGAGAAAGAAATTCGACCAGCAGCTTAATTTTGTCAGTTCACTTTTATAGACGAGCTCGATGAGTACTTCTAAGTTAAGAATATTCCAAAAATCTAAATTTCATGGATTGCTTTCAGCTGAGCATTTACAGCTCTTCCAAGAACTGCCCTGAGAGATTTATTGTCAAAAAGACACAATTTATTCTGGGATTTGCATTGCCATCAAAGAGAATCCTGCATTAAGTCCTCTATATAGGGCCATTTTACTATAGATGAAATTTTTGGACTATATTGCTGTGATGTCCCTCAATTCTATGTCTTGAGTTTGATCAGTCATTTTTTCCAGTATCATCGATTTTATCATAATTTGATATTCATAAAAAATGTTATGTTTTATTTATAATATCTGATATAAAATTTATTTAGTCTAGCATTTCTACAGTTATCCTCAAGAACGTGTTTGCTTTTTTACTTTTGGATATGGAATCAGAATTGCCTAAGGAAATACAACTAAAAGTTATGTTTTCCAATAGCAGTAAACATAAAAGAAGCAAAATTAATAAGAAGTCATAAATTTCGTTTATTGTATGCGTGTAGTGAAGAAATTTTACACAATTTTCTAATCAGAAAAAAAATAATATGAATGCTTACATAACATTTCATTTCAAAGCATTCTTATTTATTTATTGCTATTGCAAAAATGCAGGTATCTTTTGCAATTGTATAATCACTGAGATTACGCATATTGATGAGTTATGTTAATTTAAAAATTACAGTAGATACTTTATAGACTCAGATTGACAATTATGTAACAAATGTTTCTAATTTTTAACTTTTTATTTATTTAACGATTTTTTAATAATTTTTGGGTTTTAACTTGCATAATAATCAATTTTTTAATAACCGAAACTATTCCAACTTTTCATACATCAGAAATAATTTCTAAAAAAAGTAATAGTCTTAAATAATCGTAAAACAAGACAAAAATATTTGAAATATTTAAAAATGTAAATTTATTTCTATTATTTCCTCATTCTAAATTAAGCAGCGAATATAATATCAATTTCGTGTTCTGGTGTCAGTGTCATTAAAGTTAAGTTGAAAGTCTGGTAAGATATCATCGTGTGGTAATCACTCATTAATTAATGGTCAGAGTGGTGGCAGATTAATGCAATGCATCTAATCAAATGCTAGTGTCAAACACCTTTATAACTAACGTCTCAAATGTCATTGAAATTTTAGTCATGAAATAATCACCGTTAATAAATAAACTGTTTTAAACAGAATGTACATCATCTCCATTTAATTTCCCTTACGCTATTCAAATCATAAATAGTAATTTTCTAATTCAAGCTTTATTTCATAAATATTGAAATGCAAATCTCTTTTTCTAGCTATTTAAATGCATTTTGCAGCATAATATAAGAATTTGTTTTTGTACATTAATAATAAACATAAAATTATTGAATTTGTTTTGAATAAATCATTATTATCGAAACGCGAGTAAACTGAACCATGCTATAAATATGATTTCTTGAATATCTGTCGCTTTAAAAATAACTACCCAATTAAACCACCTTTAAAAACAATTGATTCTTCCATTTTTTTTAAATTAATGGAACATTTAGGCATGAAGAAATACTTATTTCGTTCAGAATAATAATAATAAAAAAAAAATCAAAAATTTTAGCAGCAACTTCAATTTAATTTATATCGTAAGTAAATTACCGCAACCCTTTTGTGGACCTTAGAGATAATGAATACACCAAAATTTCGTGGCAACGATATATGCATTGCGCATCGACCAATAATTTATATCAGGTTCATTTAAAAATCGAAACTTTACCTTAAAAGAATATTTTATTTTGTAGATGTAGAACATTAAAATGGATTTTCGTATTATTTATCAAATTATTAATGGTTTTTGGTATATGATTATCACCGATACATTATTTATCCGAATTTGTATTTTATTTTATGTTAAAAAAAAATTAAGTTTCATCCTGAGATTAATGTTACCGTCGTATATAAAAAAAGTACAAAGAATTGGAACTCTAAAAGAGCGGAAAATAATTTGTATTCATGAGTGCACTTAGAAAGCTTAATTAGGGGTCGGCGATTGTCAATTTATTCCCCGCCACAAACTGCATTGCTGGAAAACATCAAGACTAACGTCAAGATTTTAAATATTATCCTTCGTCTATGCAATGCCGCGTATCGAATTAAACCATCAATTTATTTTAATAGGACAACAATGAACTGAGTCTATATGAAAACATTTTAATGAAATATTTTCTTTTACAGCTGTTGTTCGAGGAACATGACTGTTGTGGGTTTGTAACTGTTATTTATAAAAGTGAACATCTATCCCGGACTGATAGCGAAAAAAGCCTACAATTTTGTGTATGTATGTGAAAATATTTGTGATTTTAATGTTTGTATACATATTTTCTATTCATTACATTACATTTTTCTTAAATTATAGTTCATTTTTTATCTTTGAAAATTTAATTCATGATGTATGCAAAACACTTGTTAATGATTTTCATTGAGATGAGAAAACCTCGTAAAATACAGAATTTATTAATAAATTTTATTAACTTTTCCATACATTAAAAATATTTGTCAATTTGCAGCAGTTAGAAACGAATAGTTTGAATGGTTTACTTCGATATGAAAATATAAATTTATTGTTTCACTTCAATAGCGTCAACCGAAATTCCTGTCTTCACACTAATGCGGAATCACACAGATTGATTATTCCATTTTTTTTAACACAATTTTATTAAAGTGAGTATATTTTCACATGACGTGAAAAAGACGTTTCTAAACTCCTTACAATTGCTTACTGGATTGTGGAGGACAAAAAATGGAGAATGTTCTGCAAAACTGATCTTAATATATTATTTTAGAGTTCTTACGAGAAATAAAAATTAAAAAAATATATACAATGACTGTCTCAAATTAATATTTAGAAAGAAAAAAAAAACAAAAAATCCAATTTAAATCTGAAAAATCACAGATAAGGGAAGCTGATGTGCAGAGAAAGAAAAACTTATTTGATCAAAAGTTGAAACTCAAAATGCTTTCTAACAATAAACTTTCAACTCTTTTACTGTTTACATCTACAATCCAACAGTTCTTGGTGTCTCATATACTCGACTTTCTTAATTGTGATTTATAAGATTTCAGTAACGTATTAGTTTATTTCTCGATTTAATATTAATTTGTAACCCTCAATACGTATATTTTGATATCTTAATTTTTTATGAGGATTCTAATATATATACACTAAGAGACACACACTTTACGGAACACACTGTATACAAACATGTACATCCCATAATAGTTTTAACATTTTTCATTTGCTATTTTTAAGTCTTTAATTTCAATAATTTAATGAAAAGAACGATACAAAATGATTAGATAAACATAAAGAAATGAACAGAAAAAGACAAAGAACGATCTCAATTACTCTTTTAGGCCTTTTAATTGATACTATTTTTCAGTACTATACAAAGAATTTATTGTGAAATGATATAGAACACAAGGAGAAAATATTACTCTCTAAATGTGAAACATTTAGTAAAAATGTGTTGTGGCTCAGAATGTTAAGGATTAGCTATAAAGCCCTTTCATTGCGCTTTATTGTCGAAAATGAAAATTTGGAAATTCTCAAAACTTAATATTCAAAAACCACATCTTAAATGTTTTTGTAATATAATCAATAGTTCGATGCCCAATAAGGAGCATTTTATTTCAGTTGATTTAACAAGATTTTAATTTAATATTTAATATGATTTGTTTTCGAAGTGCAGAAGTATGCAAATAATATCGTTACAGGTATAAATATGAAACTTTTAAAATATATCAAATCATGGTGAATTTTTATAATTATCTATATGATAAATATTTATATTCTTAACAAAATGTGGCAAAAATCCATAGTTATCGTAAAGTTTATCTTCTTTCAAATTTAACCTCACTGAGAAACCAATGGTAAAAACCACTAGAATATGATAAAATTTTCAGCATTTTCTGGCTCCACAGGAATATAAAACATGATGGAAATTTTGCAGTAAAACTTTAGTAAAGACTCTTGATAATAATAGAAATAAAGTAAGGTTATATTATCATGCTGTTTGATAGTTAATTTTTCTAAAAATAGATAATTTTACCGAAAGAGACAGTAATTTTAAATTTTAGCAAAATTGGAGACTAAGAGAAACGATCAAATTTATAATCTTTATTTTATTTAGTAAATATTGCTTGAATTTGTTTTTGAACGTCCTCTCATGCTTTTTTTCTCACTTCCATGCAATCTCTGAATTAACATCCGTGAAACTTTAAACTATAAAAATTACGTTTTTGTAAATATGTAAAAGCCAACTAGGTTGAACAAATGCGTGGATAAATATGTGAATGTCTCCTGCCGCAATCCTGTACTTCATTGCTTTATTGAAATTACATACATTTTCAGGCTTGTTTGATCAAATTAGGCTTTTAAACCTTTGTCAAGTGGAAGGACAGACAGAACAGTTTAAAGAAAGATATCCAGGGTTACGGCGGGATTCGAACCTGCTATCTACACGCTTCGTCTTGATTGGACTCAAAATTTCAAAGTTACGGAGATGAGCATTAGTAGTCGTAAACCTGAAAATTGTGTCAGCTGTTTGACAATGGTTATAAAATAAAATGAAATTATGGGAGCAATATTTCCAAGATTCCGGCTACCCCCTATATTTTGGTGGTCAGAAGTCCAAATCCGTTGAAAAATAAGTATGTTTATTCAGAGAAAGTACACTTTTGTGATTTCGTAGTTTAAAATATTCTTCAACATTAATTAATCAGCATATTTGAGGCAACCCCTTTGAACCATTATGATTGAGTCTTAAAACGTGAAGATCCGATCATTTTATCAAAAGTTATTTGGGATGGTCCATTTTTTTTTGGGGGGGGGAGGCTCTGTACATTTACGATTGCGCATTTTTTTAAATACTTTTAAATAGGAATCAGTAGAAGTTTACTTGCAGCTTACATAAGAAGAAAATACAATTAAAAGATGACAAACAAAGTTAACAAGGGGATTTAAATAAAATACAGGTTTTCCAACTGAGATTTTTGCGACAGCTCAAACTATATTAGCATTGTTAAAGTTGATAAATTGTAATACATTTACGCCAGAATGGCCTGATCATAAACATATTTTATTGTTAATTTTAACCAAAAATCAATTCAAAAGCTTTTTGATAAAAAAATTATCTTTTGTGCTTCCCCAGAGCCATTAAGATATTACATTTTATCAGATTCTGAAAGTTTCAACCGTAATTTTTTCTCGGTATAATCAGTATAGTAAATGAAAATTGTGCATGGAGTTATAGAACATGTTAAGAAATTTGCTGATAAGTATTCTTTTCATTTTCATCAAGAAGTATATACAATACTTATTGTTTTTTGAAATACGTTTATACGAAATATAATCCTTTACTTTAAGCACTTTTTATGTATATGAACAATATTATATAAATATATGCTAGGTCTTATACGTCAGTATAATATATAACAAAGAATTTTCTTTCAGTTTACTTAATTTTTGGAGTATACAAGGAAATTTAACATGAAAAATAAAAATGAAAGTTAAACAAAATTATTTTCCTTCGATAAAAATTAAGAATTGTGATAATATTTATTTATTAATATAAACGTTCCTTTCATATTATGCATAGTCTCCAATTTTATAAATATATTATATTTCCCTTAATAAATGAAGGAAGATCATTTAATTACTCTTAATTTCAAAACCGTTGTGCTTTCACTAGAATAATTTAATTCAATGAAATCAATAAAATGTACTTAAATCTTATTAAATCAATCGAGTGGAAATGCATCAATACCCATTCTCCATTCGTAATTGATTTCGTAAAAGATTTTAAAAGTACGAAAACTAAACTAATTGCTTACGACTAATTACACTGCTTCTTATCCAATAAATCTTTTATCATTTTTCTATACTTATAGTCTATTTGAACATGACACCATTTGGATTTTCAATTTAATTCAATTGTTTTAACTCCGTTGTCAAAATTTTCTAAACATGGAAGTTTTATTGTTCATTAGATAAAAATACAATTCAAATTAAGTATGTAGTATCCATCGAGAGGTAAAATTATTTAGGGTAAATATAATAAATACTTTAATTATGAAAATCTTTAAGCAAAATTTTAATTATTAAATCTTTTTCCTCTTATTGGAAAGGATCAGTTTCCTTCCAAAATTATTTTTAAACAGATTTTTTTTAAAGAAACTTACATATAAATTTTTAACTTATTGTAAACTGTTATGATTTGTAAACTTAAAAAGTAGAATTTAAGTTTTAAATGTAACTATTGCTATTTTCTTATCTAAGTATTGCTTTTTATTTTTAAATCTAACTATTGCTATTTTTCAAGGTGGCCTTATACAGGGTGTCCCAAAAGGTCGTTTACAAACTTAGCATGCTGGTCTGTCATATCATGATGAACAAGATTTACATAGGAACTTGTGTCCGAAAATTAAAACTGAGACCGCTAGAGGGCGATAAGGGCAGGCTTGGAAGAGGAGAAAAAAAATGATATCGATAGCGGTGTTAATATGATTTTTATTATAAAACATCATTACATCACAGCAAATGCTCAAAATTCCTTCCATTCGCCACAATGCATGTTTCACAGAGTCGGCGCATGGATTCACGAACCCGTTCAAATTGGCCAGGAGTGTCACGGACACGTGCTGCCGCTCCCGCGATCCTGGCGATAAGATCCATGTCCGATGTTACAGGTGTCTCGTACACTATGGACTTCATTTGTCCCCACAGGTAGAAATCCAGGGGAGTCAGGTAGGGGGATCGCGGCGGCCATGGGACTGGTCCGCCTCTACCGATCCAGTGATTAGGATAAATCCTATCGAGGTATTCTCAAACAGCGTAGCTAAAGTGGGCAGGTGCTCCATCATACTGAAACCAGATGTTTCGGCGTGTAGCGGCTGGAACGTCACCCATCAGATCCGGCAAAACTCTTTCTAAAAAAATGCGATAGGTATTTCCGTCGAGGCGTTCAGGTAGAAGGTAAGGGCCAATCAACATGTCACCGGTAATACCAGCCCAAACGTTTACGCTGAAACGTTGTTGATGTGCATGGGTACGTGTACATCTTGGGTTTTCATGCGCCCAAACGTGCATGTTGTGCAGGTTTACGACACCATCCCGGGTAAAGCAGGATTCATCAGAAAACAAAATCCATTATGGAAAATCTGGCTGTGCGACCCGCTGTTGCAAATACCAGCGTGAGAATGCAATGCGTTTGGGATAATCGTCAGCGCACAATGTCTGTACTTTTTGGAAGTGGTAAGGGTGTTGCATGTCATCGTGCAGTATGCGCATTATGGTGGAACGAGCTACACCCAAGACACGTTCGCCTTCTCGGAGACTTCTTTGCGGGTTGATGGCATACTCCTGTAGCACGGTTTCCTCTACGACAGGTGTGCGCATAGCACGTTCTCGACTGATGTGGCTACGTGCTACGAAAGCACCTGATTTACATAATCTGCGGTGCAATCGTCCAAACGAAACATGACTTGGCTGACGTCTGTTTGGGAAGCGCTCAAGGTACGTCCGTGCAGCGGCTCGTCCTTTCCATCAGCGGCGCCGTATACGTAATGCATGTCGGCCATTTCTGTGTTACTAAACTCATTCATCCTTCTCCTTCAACGTCCACGCCTGAAATGATGATTGTTTTTCCCACTCTCCCGTTTTCGTGCAATTATCGCCCTCTAGCGGTCGCAGTTTTAATTTTCGGACACAAGTTCCTATGTAAATCTTGTTCATCATGATATAACAGACCAGCATGTTAAGTTTGTAAACGACCTTTTGGGACACCCTGTATATTGTATGTTTGTGTATAAAAAGTTTTGATTGCGTGGTAAATCATATTTGCATATATTATATTTTATATTATCCATAGTACATATAAGCAAAAATTTTAAAGGAAATAATAATATTTTGAAAATACTAGCTGAAACATTTCATTGAATTTCTTCGTCGAATATCCAAACATGAAATGAGTTTCTCCAAGGATTTACACGAACAATAACTGATAGCACCATTTCAGTAAGAAATGAAATATTCAAAAGCTTCACACAAGCAACTTCAACAAATGAAAACTGCAATTAATAAACCATACTATTTAAAAAATTGTGTGGAATAGCTAATAAAGCATGCTAAAGGCACGACATAAACAGACAACGCCCTTAGGCAAGCAAATTTTCGAAGATCGGATAAAACACACTCTACATGCAAATCATAGCAGAACGTTCCCATTAAAGTTATTTTCAGCCCATTATCATTAATGTAATTGGATGTCTGATATTTAGACCACGTATCCATGTAAATAATTTCTCCTGTCTTTCATAGAATCTCCCATGAGGCTTATCTCTTTGTCTTTTGTGTATTTAGAAGTACACTATTCAAAAGTGACAATCTCAAAATTGTACTGCTTTTCAAAAGAATGCAAAATGCGGAAATATATTTAATTTGATAGCTTTGGTTAGCTTTTATCAAGATTCTCATTTTTATAGACAAAGATAAATTTTGTTCATCACTCAAAAAACTAACCGGTTTTATAAATAAGAGTGAAGGTTAATTCATTTCAGTTTTTGCAAGTGTTTATATTTAATTCTTACATAGATTTTTTTCTCCTAAAATTAAAAAAAATTGTTCCAAATTGAACTATTCTTAGTTATTTAATGATGCACAAAAGAAATATTTATTTAAAAGGGGATCTTTAGCTCTCATCTTTACAAATTGTGTTTAAAATGTTTAGATTTATTTTAAAACGGTTTTTGACAGAAAGAAAATCTGAGACAAAATGCCGGCATTTTTCTTCAATTTAATATGCATAAAAACTTGTATTTAAATTATTTTCGAAATATTTGTCCGACTTCGGATAATGTGATCGAAGATCGATTATCTGTAGATTGCCTCGGACAAAAGGCATTTTCAAAACTGCTGCGAGTTATTAAACTTTGCATTGTCTGGGCCAGTAAAAATATACGAAAGTTAAGCATCATTTATTGATTTAATAAATCATTTATTGCTACAGGTAGGAATTCTGGGAAACTTTTTTTAATATTTTTTTTTGAAATATTTTTTTTAAATTGATCTATTCCTCTGCTTTAAATTCCAAATAATTCTTAACTTCAGCGTGTTATATATCAAGGTTCCAAAGCTTGTTCTCTCTCACTTCAAATTATCAAAACTCTCTCTCCATTTATATATACATATATATATATATATATATATATATATTAAGTTTATTTTAACATACCAATGCATAATAATACTTCAATTATAAATTTATTTATTTTGCTTTTTAATTTTATCCGCTGTTGAACAGCCGAACCAATTTTGGTGTTACGACTACTAATGTTCAACTTTGTCACCTTGAAATTTTGAGCCAATCCAGAAGACAAGAAAACTCCTGGATCAGTACTCCCAGATGTATTGATTTGGGGAACATGGAGGACTTTGCGCCTAGACAGATTTAATGTACATCAGTCACCATTTACTACACGGGGAGTCTTCGGCCGGCGGGTACTTCATTTATTAAAAAAAAGTATTGGGACAGTAAGTTATTAGTCTTTTTTTGTTAAATGGGACGCCAGTGATTACACCTATGATTGCCTCTCAGTGATTGCCTCGTTAAAAATTTGGATGCACGGTGTATATAATGCCTACAAAGGTAAAATATAGGTAACTTTATAGTTCCAATTTATTTCTTTAACTCGTTTGAATTTGTAGCGTAATTAAAAAGCCTGACTCGCACTAGTGAAATTTAATTCTTACTATCTATTCTTGTCCCTTATGGATACTTTGAGAAAAAATCTATTTTCTAAATTGATGATAATTTTTACCTTGATGTTTGACTAGAAGTGCTTTTGTAATGACTTTTTAGTGAAGTCCTGAAGCGGACTAATCGTAAAGACACGGTTCCCAGTAGAACACCGAAGTCAATCATCACTGGCTGCGGTCAGTGTGCTGTTGGGTGAACACTTTGATCAGCTTGTGCAGGTTCTGATGGTAGACATGAACTGCTCTACAGTTAAGTGCTCGACTTTGCACTCAGGTCGTCGGGATACCAAATCAAGGGAGCCTTCCTCTCCGCAGAGGATCAAAATTACGATAGAATGGATAGTCTTCGAATCATCCTCAGGAATGTTTCCCAGACAGTCTCCAATGGCCCATTGCGTAGCTCTAGTGCGACGTAAATGAAGTACCTACTTACCTACCTTTCGGTAAAACTAACAATAAAATATTGCTTTTATTACTATGTTGTTTGGTATTAAATGAGGCGAAATTAGGTAATTTTAGACATAAGTCCGTTATTTTAACAGTGCAGTAAAAACTTGTTCACGTTGTGTTTCATCGGTTGGTTTTTTTTTCCTATGTAAGCTGTAAGTTAACATTTCCCAACATTTAAAATATGCATTTGTAAGTGTACAAATGCAAAGACAGGGCTGAACTTAATCAGTAGCTTAAGTGTTACAAATAAATACATCATTACGGTAAAAAAAATGAAAACTACATCAGGGCTATCCCAGCATCCTGAAATGGATAAAAGTGAGGTAGCGGGTTCAAACCCCGCCGTAATCTTGGATGCATCAATATTGTTACTTTCACATACGCAGCCTTTTGTCCTCATAACAAAGCTCGGCTAATATGCCCTTCTCAAGTCGATATATATGTAAAACAAGATAAAGAAAGACAGTACTAACAACCGGCCCGGGACATGGTGGGATTCGAACCAGTAGCTCCACGTTCTAATAGATGTATCTTTGTAACTTTTTTTTTTCTAATTTCAGTAATATTTTCTGAAATTTGAATAAGGTTTAGAAAGGTTGCTTTAGAATGAGCACGTAAATCTTCATATGCAAATACAACAGTAAAAGACATTTTGTTTTGCATGTAGGATCATGTATTCAATGTAAAAATTGTTTTCTAAAATCTTGTAAAATTTAAAAACAGAGATTTTCATTCTAAATAAAAAAAATAGAGTTGAAACAAGTCTATTTTTATTCGGTAAAAATTAAAGTCAAAACAACTGCGCAGCCTTGTAATTTTGAGCCCAATCCAAGAGACAAGGGAACCCCTGGAACAATTATTGGGAGAAATTTGCTTTCGTGGAGGACTTTTTGATGGAACTAACCCGCATTTGTGTTACATGGAGAGGATGACCACGAGAACCTCCAACTGTAGCAAGGGGACTCTAACCCATGATCCGTCTATCACTGAGGATATTTCACGTCAGCACTGTGGTCGGTGCAAGCCGGATGCGGAATTCGTTTTGACCAGAAATCGCTGGGATCGAACACCGGTTCACGTCACTGGAAGGCGAACGCTATATCCTCTGAGCCATCGCGGATCAAGTAGTTTTAATTAAATAAAATATCATTAGTTTTGAAATTATATATTTTTTTACTATTTAACAAAAAAATTCTAATTCATTGAGATAGTTATTTATTATGCTAGGCACAGTTATTTAAAAATGTAGATGTAATGACAGCTACTTATAAAAACAGTTATGCCTGTTCAGAACAGTATATAACTATAAATAATCTATTGAAAAGATTAGTGAAAAAGATATCTAAATAATCTGAAAGTTTAGAGGATCTCAATTTATTAAATCTGATTAATGGTTAATAAAGAATTATTTATTCATAATCAAAGTTAAATATATTTATATTGAAGATTAATAGCTAGAATAAAAAAAGCCTTAATATAATTTTTCTTTAAAAAAAATATGTAAAATAAAACGCACATTATTAACCATACCTATAAGAAACATACTGATAGTCTGTTAATGTTGTACTGTTCAAAATTCAGTGCAACAATAACTGCAACAAATTGGTAAGTTTAGAAAAAATCACTATATTAGAGGACAATGAGGCAAGTATTGACGGTATAACATTAAAATATATTGTATCTAAAGGAACGTGGAAAAAAAGTAATAATGGTTTGATATGCAGCATTGCTTTTTATTAAACCGAAAATAGGTAGGAATTTCTTATCTATATCTAAAACTATTTTTACCTACATAAATTTCCATTATAATCTATTCAATATACACGCTCAAATTCTGAAATGTCTTGTGGCGAAAGATCATTTATTTCTTTGAATTGAAACACAGATAAGAATGAAATTGAATGAAATGTAGGAAAAAATTTAAAAATTAAAACTAAAAATCTAGTTCTCGTTTGTAACACAAATTTGATTCGCATTGTTTCATCGCAAAAAATCGTCTGAGATGGTCGACTCGGTCGAAAACTGAATAGTCATTGCATAGATCGATGAGAAATTTTTCTTGGTTTCTTGAAATTCAAAAAAACAAGCGAAAAAGGAACTGATTCCAGTTTTTTTAAAAAAAAAAATACTGTGTTGAACCTTATTTAATTTTATTTAGTTTTTAGAAAAACTGATGCTTTAACTTTGAGTTTTGGGAAAAAAACTCTCGCCAATTCAAATTATTTTGAATTTTAAATAAGCAAAATATATTCTGGAATCTGTTTGTTTTAAATTATTATAAATATCATTGTTTTAGCATAATTTACATTAAAATAATTGTAAGCATCATCCAGATATGTTTTAAAATTTACAGTGCCATAAAAATTAAATTTTAGGAAAATATAGCATCAGAAAAATGTATAGAATTAAATTGCTTACTCAAAAGTACCCACTAACACCATATTTTTATTGCTTTAAAATTTTGAGGGAAAAATTAATAGAAGTATTTAAAAAAAAAAATCAAACGATAGGGGAGAGTGGGGTCAATTGTACGATTGTAACAGAGCAAAAAGTGTCGAGTTCTAGATTTGGTTCCTAGGTGGCGCACTAGGTGTATTTAATAAATCTACATGTACACCCCTGCTGGCAACCATTTTTATGTACTTTTGAAAGAGTTAAATCACAAGAGATATTTTCACGCTACGTAAATACTTTTTTTGCTATTAGAATATTATATTGTAACAAAGGAAATTCGTTTAAACAAATAAAAATTATTAACCGAATATGTAAGTGGACACCTTAATTAACATTTCAAAAAAAAAGATTAGTTTTGTTAATTAACTAGCATTGCTTTTAACAAATGAAGCTCAAATGGCGTCTTGGGGACGATAGTAACAATAAGTAAAGGGACGAATGTAACAGCTGAAAATAAATAATCTTATGTTTACAAACCATTACTTAACTCTTTAAGAACCGCCAATAGTTTCCTATATCATTTATATTATGTTGCATGTGCATTATTTTATTTTTCACCTTTCACAGCATAAATTAAAATTTTTAATCCCTGAAAGCTAACAGTTTAGCCCTTTAGGTCTCTGCTCATTATTATTTTTACTCCTAAAATATCACTACTATTTTGGTCAATAAAAAATATATCACAGCTATGATAATATGTATAATTAGCTATGTTTTAGTTGAATTTATGAACTGTTATAATTGACCCCGTAAGTGGGGACAATTGTAACAAGTGTACGACTGTTAAAAATTGTTAATAACTAATATAATAATATTTAAAATAAGGTATTTATTTATTTTTTCCAGTAGAGGATAGTCTACTTTACTCGTATGTCAATTAATACTAATAATATATTGTATTTTTTGTTAGTTATAAATAGTTAAGTAAAAAATGTTACAATTGACCCCACTCTCCCCTACTCTTAAAATATTCTATAATGCCGCCTTTATTTTGCCCTCCTTTTGAAAAGTATAGTTTTGTTGATGATACTCTAACATAAAAATTTGTGAAGAATATATAAAAAAAAACATGGTGAAAGCAAAATTAAAATTCATTTTTAAATTCAATGTGACAAGAGAAAAGACTTTTTAGAAAAATGTCCAAAGAAGATCTAAAAATAATAAGAACCAGTTGTAATTAAGTGAGTGTTACAAAAAATAATGACCTTAAATAAAGTAGCAAACCAATAGAAATGTAGTGCAAATTTGTATCACTTATAATGTATAATGAAGCATATTACTATTGCACTGTATAATGAAGAAATAATAAATCATTCCGAGAGTCAACAGTAACTTCACCATTGTCTCTCTACAATACCAGAAGAAATTAATTTTTAATTGGATTTGAAATAGCACTAAGAATTTCACATCCAATCTATGGATTTGGTTGTTTAACATCGCAATTAATACTAAATCCATATTAAGAAACAATCCTAATGAAGTCAGTACTATAATCAATACTGACTTCATATAAAATAAAATAAGCAACCTAATGGAAATGTTGTATCATAATGAATAATGAAGAAATAGCAGGGCATTCAGAGAGTCAACATTAACTCTCTTTATTTCCACATTTACGGAAGGGATTCTAATGAGATATAGACTCTTGGGAAGAAGCCCCTGTTATACGCTATCCAAATGTAATAAGTGTAAGTGATGTTTTTCTTATTAGCCAAGATGCTCTTCCTTACCATACTCGGATAAGACTTTTCTTTCAGATGTTACTCATTAAAAAATAATTCTTATCTTCAAATACGGATTCCGTATTTTTAACAGAAATTGCTAATGAAAACACACTCGTGTTAATCTTAAAAAATATCAATATTACTATAGAAAGTTTTATTACCAAATAGTCCAAATGTTATAATTAAAATAGATTTGCTTCTATTGTACTAAATAATTAAGTTGACGTAATTTTCATAATAAATTAAGAGTTAATTTTGCCTGTATTGCATAGATTATTTTCCAGCAGATCACAGAAGTCAAGCAGCACTGGCTGTTGTCAGTGTGCGGGTGGGTGACCACTTGGATCAGTCTGTGTAGAGACCGAGGATGTGCGGTAACGAGGGTGTCCTCGTTAAACTGTTCTACCTTAGTTCTACCTCGTTAAACTATTCTAGGCTCGACTTCGCGTGCTGCTGATTGGGCTACCGAAACGGAGTGCCATTTCCTCTGCAGAGGATCAAAATTGTGATGGCACGTCTTCGGATCATCCTCAGGGATATTTACCAGACCTTTGCCGATAGCCCATTGTGCAGCTCTAGTGCAACGTAAATGAGCTACAACAACAACTACGATCATAGATTATTGTTTACAATTAACATTCTCTTGTCATAAATAATTTAAAAGGAATTTGTTAAAAAAATTCTTTATTATATTTCCTGTATCTATTTGTTATGTATTTCTTTGAAATACTTTTAAGCATTTCAACCTTGTTTCCCATTCAGCATTTTAAGAATTACATGCTGAAGAACTTCATTTTCTCAATCCAATTGCTTTCTAATTAATTAAAAATATAATATTTCATTAAAGCTTGAAATTAAATTTTTTTATTAAATAAGAATAATTTCCTTTAATTTCCTCATTTCTTCGCTGACGGTTTAGTGCAGAGTTTCTCAATCTGCAAAATATTTCCCAGTGCTCCATGAAAAAAAATAAAATTTAAACTTATCTGAAAGTTATAAATAGTTTTTGCTAAAAAAATAAGGAAACATTCTGTTGATATTTTGAGTTCCCGGTATGTAATAAAAGAATATTTCAATTGTTTATCTGGAGAAAAAGTGACAGAATAGAGTCAGCATATAATTTCAACAAAACAAATTCACATCAAAAGTAAACATCATCTATTTGAATGTTTGTCAAATATAATACAGTTTCATTTACATCTCACTCAAAATTAAACATTTACAACTCCATATTAAAAAATCAAATAAAAAATGCAAGGATTATCTCAAAATTCCCACTAAATTTTAAAACTTTCTACCCAATTAAGGACACCATCGCATAATTGACTTGAACTTTTTAAAGCCGTTTACAATTAACCCTTGTAAATAATTTTAAGTTTATAAAACGAATAACATTTATTGTTCAACGTGTTCATATATTTCTCTGCACAAAGCACCGGAATACTACAATGCTCAAAGCAATATACCTAAGCAAATAAAGGCTAATTGCACACATTTTCGTATATTTTTTAATTAGACCAGAGGAAAATGTTATGTAAATGTTCTATCAAATTGAAAAATGCCAAAAACTTATGCATTTTGTTTAGCGCGTTGCAAATTGATGCAGATATTTGTAAAGAATAGGATTTTTCAATTTGCCTTTACCGTATATAACGCCATATATACTCCATATATTTGGCGTGTATAGCGCCGTATATACACCATACGGTGTATATACGCCATATGGCGTATATACTCGTGATTTTAACAACGTAATTCATTAATTGCCTGATCACATACATTAAATTTAGTTAAAATAAACATATTTGTAAATTTTTATAATTCAGAAAAACTTTAAAAAAACTTAAAAAATAAACTTATTCTCTCTACGATTATATAGTTTGAATGATAGAACAATGAATATTTTAAGACTGTTATGTGAGCGCTAATCTTTGAGAAAAAAAACAATACATAAACAGCCATTTTATTTCAGTTTTAAATGGGGTTTCGATGAAATGTTTACATTTTTGAATAAAAAAAAATAATTGATGAAAACATACTGCATTAATTATTACATTGAGTTATGAGCGTTAAGTCAGACGTTTAGATTTAATTTATTTGATTTCCTTTATGACCAAAAGAATCGATAAATAAACTAACCGTGAAGTAATTAAGACTAATTTGCAAAGAACTGATCTATGTAAACAAAGATATGTCTGTGATAAATATCTGATAGATCATTAGAGTTTGAATACAATTCCTTGGTTTCACAGGGGATTAATTACTTCAATTAAGTCATAATTTTTTTCCTGAATACCAACGATGAGTGGAAAGAAATTTTACCAAATTGATTCCAAATGTGTTTATTGTATATTTCTTTTCACGCTGAGAGACCTGCTCGCGCAAAGTATTTTATGGATATTCTATGCACTTTCAAGTTTTTAATCGCTTCCCTTAGCAAATTTTTCTCAATTTCTTTTCTTTATTTCATAAATAAATACAAGGAACTAAAACAAAACATAATAAACACGTTATAAGTTGAAATTTTATTTTTTTCCTTAAAAAAATTTATTTACCATCAGCTATCCCAAATTATCTTGGGCAAATGAAAGAAGTTAAATATTTGTCTTTGTATATTCCACATCTTCATAATCTGAAAAATCATCTGCAATACTTTAACTTTTGCTAGCTTAACTTTCGCTTTTTGCTCTTTTTATCTATGTAAATTCATCAACCATCGTATATACATTTGTACGAAACACGTCTGCAGTCCCACAAACAGCAAAACTCCCAAACAAATATTGACAAACTTCCAATTCCAGTGGATTATTATTATTTTTTGTTTTGCTTCTGGATCCATAAAAACGCGATAAAACAAAACGCATTGACGAATTCTGCTATGCCCGAGTTTACTCGGGATAATAAATATTTGCAATATATACCCGAGTTAATTCGGGATAATCAGGGAAGCTGTTAATATTCAGGAAGTTTGAAGGTATATTAAGATATATCTTCCTTAACTTTTATATACTTTGTCTCAAAGTAGTGATACTTACTTTATATAGAAGAAATGAGGAGAGTTAGAATTTAAAAAATAAATGTGACTGAATTCTCTTAAGCATTGGTGTAGATAAAGGGGAATAATATTTCCAAATGTCACTTCATTTGCAAATCGACTTCTTCTAATTAAATCCATTATTGTTCACATGAGAGGAAAAAAAAACATAAGAGAAGTAACAAAAAATCAACTTTAAACGACGTTAACTGGTAAATTACATTTCAAAGAAAACTATTCCAAAACT
>NC_141766.1:50903177-50948177 GCF_982258835.1 Parasteatoda tepidariorum
TAAGTTGTCTCGATATTTTTTACCAATAACAGCGTGAACAAAAGAACAAAAAAAAACTGAAACTCAAAAGAGCTGTTTACGGATTTATTTTTTCCCAAAATTTAAATTTCTAAATTATGACGCGAAAATGTGATATAGGTTAAGTTTAAAGGATTTACACTCTTGTCAAAAAATATTTTTTGTGTGCTCCATTGCCACGATATCACTTTTTATTTTATCGTTACTTAACTTGCATTTCAATTTAATTAAGTTAATTTACTTATTATTTTAACATAACTAAATTTAATTTATTTTATTTTATCTTATCATTGAATCTTTTTTCATGCTGTAAGATTTATACTGCAAGATGAACCTATTCCTACCTATTTATGTCGAACAGCTGATTGGGGGAAGAATTACTTATCTCGTTAATGTTTCCTGTCCGTATTTTCGACTGTGAGTAAAGTCTCGATTAAAGGATTTCTCATAAAAGGTGACCAGACGTTTTTAAAAAGGGGGATTGTTGGAATTATCTTGCCCTTTGACTTTTTAACCTACGATCCTTGGTATTTGGCATTTAAGGGAGTTGGCTTTTGAAGGAAAGCCAAGAAGAATTTCTTCAGTAAAGGGAGAGAATTAAGGATGTAAAGGCTGTTTTAAAAAATTGTAACGATGAAAAGTGAAGAGTGTGTATTAACATAAAAAGATATTAAAAAAATGAAGAATGAGTATTAGTATAAAAGAAAATTGAAAAATCGTCTCAGAAATAAAATCTTAAATATCTACTTTTTTCTTAGTATGTTTATTTTTTGTTATTTGATTTATATAAAGGTTGTATAAAATTTATTAGTTTCCTTTTCTGCTGAAATTTTAAAATTTAATTTTTTTCTCTCGTATGTCTGTTTAGGCAGTGGGGGTTTCGATTGTTCTTTTTTTTCAGTGGCGCCATCTATGGCTAGGAATTCGACTTCTGCCACCCCGTTCACACAACCACAACCCGTTTATAGGGCGGGTCACATTCACACACAAAGGACTTGGAACACACAGAGAGAGAAAGAAACATCCATGCCTTGCCCGGGATTCCCAGGACCGAGGATCTTTCTGATGCAAGGACAGTTACCTGCCCCCTACACAGACCGGTCGGCTTAAAATTTAATAAAGGTAGCAAGTCAGTTGTACTTAGTAATTAGTATTTCATAGTACAAGATGTTCTTGTTCAAAAGTTGTACTTTTGTACACAGTAATTAATTTTACCAAGTAAGTAAGCGAAGGACCGACTACGTAATACTACCAATTATTGAGATTTTTAACTATTTTTCCTCCATTACTTTGTTTTTAATTATCTTAAATTTACGTCCCAATCTCGCTTCCAAAAATATAATTTGAATTTACTTTTAAAAGTGTAGTTTGGTTTGTAGATATCATATAAAGTTAAAGAAATAACTTTCAAAAAAAAAATACCGCAGGCTATGAGAGCTCAGAATATAGCGATGGATGACCATATTAACGAATTCTGTGCTTAAAATGAGCGAATTTATCAGGTTCATCAACTTTCTATATTACTCAGAAATAAAACCAGATCCTTTATATTCTTCCTAGAGAGATAAAAAAATAATAAAGTAAAAAAATGTAAGTTGCTGCGGATTCTGTGATACCTGAAATTGAGCACTTATTATTTCAGATTACTAAGTAGAGAGGGAGCAAAAATGCGACACTTGTTATCAGTGAAGAGCAGACGGCCTGATTTTACAGTGGTTGCTTTTTGAGTACAGCGACCTTAACCTCGCGGCTAACCTATCGTCATCGTGGCGTGGTTTGTTTTGCGATTCACCGGTTGCTAACGAGCAACAATTCGGGACTACAAAAGCTTTGCCTTAAAGATAGGAAGAATTGCTTATGGAGAGAAGCCATTAACTTTTATTAAAATATAATAACACTGAATAAAAAGTATCATTTGCTGACATTCCATTTTATGTAGAAGCAGTTTGGAAGGAAAAAAAATATTTCATTGAAGAAGACATTTCTTTTTTTTATTTATCTATATTTTGGAATTATTTCTACAGTTTAAAAGAGTTGGAACTTTTTTATATCTAAATTCAATGTATACATTCATTTTAGGGTATATGTTGCCGTCAAAGTGATGTTGTCGGCATTCCATACACTGTTAAAATTTTCATTCTAAAATTATGGTAAAATAACTGGCTGTTGTCTGTCCATATAATTCACCGTAAAGTTTGCGGTAAAGAACATTTTTTTCCTTTATGAATTTGGAATCAGTTACATAAAGTATGGTTATAAAACCATGAATAAAAAACTATACTGCTTTTAACCAATTACAAGTAGCATTTCCTAAAAACGTAAAAAAAAAAAAATTATTATTTCAGTAGACATGGGAGCTCGGCTTTTCGTAAGGTAATGGGCATTGGAGAGTGCCGAACACTGGAAATTCTTGTGTTGAAGAGAATGGAGGATACATTGTGGTGTCAACACTAAGACTCGAACTCCAGTTTTGCCGGTCAAGAGATTGACAGATAATCTTGCTCGGCTATGATATGTGCCCAGTTCCAAAAGTAGCTTCATTACGTAGTTTTAGTTGGTGCGATGAAATTCTGGTTGCTTAACCGCATTAGGTGAAAGCAGTTAATAAACAGTTTTTCTCAAACGTAACAGTTTGATTACCTTTTTATTATGGTTATTTGACTGTTTTGATTAGATATGGTAAAATAACAATTTAATAGATTGTTATTTAATCATTTTTCCGAGAAATTTATAACAGTGTAGTATGCCTAGATTGTATATTATACGCGGCGTTTACAGACAAGGTATTAAGTATGATAAATATTTTATATTTTATTTAGTTTTTGCATAATAATATCCCAGCATTACATAGAATTACCAAAGCTTTTTAAATTAAGTAAGGAATTTGAGAGTTATGACGCACTTTGCCTCAGTTGTCGTATAAGTTTTTTCTTAGTCATTTTGAACAAATGTGCGACAGATAAATTGTTTCATATGTTGCCAGTTTTTCAGCAATTATTTTATTAAACGCATAAAAAATGCGTAATATATAGATTATTTCATACTTGCTGGTCAATTTTAGACCTTCAACAGAGGGACATGGTATTTTATAGAATGCTGGATTTCAGAGATTGACTGTAACATTTAAAAAGCAATACTCTACAGAATTCTTTTTTTTTTCTTTCTCATATGTCGTAATACAAGGCAACATTTTTTAAACTATTGCAATTTTATATTGTTCCTAAAATATACAATACCCGTTTCTTCATGTATGTAGTGTTTAGGTATTGTAAAGTGAATATGATATAAAGACAATTATAAGTAAATGTGCAGTAAAATTATTGTTCCGCTATACAATAAAAGTACTACAGGAACTAGTTATTAGTAAAAACAGGAAAATCAGCGTTCCAGGAATACTAATTGCTGATTTTTAAAGCTGTATTTAAATACGAATTATATCGTATTGAACGTTTTTGCAAAAACAAATCTAGATAATGATTTGATTTTACAAAATGAATTGTCATAAAATTATCTGGTTATTATGGATTATGTAAAAACTCCTTCATTGCATATAATAAAGACTATCCGGGATAAATATTTGTTTACAATGACTGTTTCATTCATTTCAACGAGAAGTATTATTTGTTTTAAAATGTGATGCATATTTTTGAAAGTTTTCACATCAAAATGCTTCAGGGAAATATTAATAACAATTTGCGTTAATTTAACAGAAGTCCCTAAATTCCAAGATTACAGAAACATCCACAGTTAAAATCTGAAATTGTTAGCTAGCTTTTCAGAATTTAAAAAACTTCATTCACTCCCTTATTTAGGTTAACTGTAAAAGCATCTTATTTGTGAAGTGTTAAAACTGTAGGAGCATAGTTAAAATCAAAACGAATGACTTTCTAATATTACAATATGAAAGAATTCGTTAAGAATGTTCGATTCAATTTATGAAAGACTTGTATAACTCTAATACCATTCTACGCATTGTTTCAAGGACGGAAATTCAGAGCTGTATTCGATAATAATTTCTAAAATTTGTCGGATTCTATTTCTATAAAGCAGCTTTCACAAAATCCATTCACTTTCTAGAAACAAATAGAGGGGTGTATTTTGAACAGTATACTTAACAGTAATTAAATTTGTATAATAAAATCCTCTTATAGCACTAGTCTTTATTTGTTGCTATTTCAAACATGTTTATTTTCCTTGCATTCGGATTAATGTATTTGGTGTCTAGACTTTAGTTTATTTCTCTTTTTCTCTCTCATTTTTTATGTTGAGATGGTTTCATGGCCATTTTCTTTATATGATATCCCTCTGTTTTTCATAAGTTAATCGAAAATTACATAAAATGGATCTGATCATCTACTGTCCTTTAATTTATTCGGACTACGGCACGTATAGTCTGTTTATGTGATAATAATTTAAATGTTATTCCCTGTCCCTATTTGTCAAAAACTATTTTTTTTTCACAAACCCTCCATATTTCATTTCAATTCTGTTTCGCAAGGAGTTTTTGCATTCATAGGTAACGCTTTGATTAGCTATTCTAGCTTTTACAATCTCTATCAGTTCACAGGTTTGAAGAAAACGAAATGAAACAAGATCTTCACAAGAAAGTTGACAATATACGAATGGCAAAAATATATTTATTTTTCCCAATTCTAAGATCTATTTGTTTAAACAATGTTATATTCATGTTTTACTTTCTCCTAAATTAATTCAATTTAATTTAAAGTGAATAGCAAGGTAAAAATGGTAAATTATTTTCTTTAAATTAATATGAATACATTAAGCAACATAAATAAGGGAAAATGATTATGTAAACCATGAGTATCATTTTAAACCAAAGTCCTTTACTCTCTGTATGAATGAAGACTAAACAATAAAAATGATTAACTACAAAGAACAGCATAAAGCAACAAAAGATTCTAAACAACTTAAAGATTTGAACCATAGTTTTAAGTAATTTATAATGCTTGTGAAATTATTCAAAATTTTAATTATAATGGTTTTTATTAACCCTTTTTAATTTAAAGGAATTTTATCTTACAAGCAAAATGAATTTCTTTTCTTTAAACAATCTTAAATTTAAAAATATTTTAATGTATAGGGTTATTCAAATGATCTCGATTGGCTAATTTGTGTAATGTAGTATAAATTGGATATGAGCTATCGCAATAAAAAGAGGAATATTTTTAATAGGTTAAAAATCCTTGGCTTTACGGAAAACATCCAAGCGATAGCCAAATTCGTCTTATATATGAAAAAATTATGTCTTGTGTCTGAGTTAGAGTAGTTGGTAGAGATTGGACAGTTTCCGTATCTCACAAGAAAAAGTCGCATGGCGTGAACCTTCGGGTAGCCGAAATTTCACGTAAATTCAATAACTTCATACTGCATAGTAGTTATGTAGTTCACAGCTTACAGTGAAACAGAATGCCTTCCTAACCACTTTCCCCAAATCAGTGGTTAAAATAAATAAATAAATTTAAAAAATAAAATATCGAGTCTTCCTATTTTCATTATTAGTATGTAGACAGGGCATATCAAATTTGCATTTTTTGAAATAAAAATTTATTGGATTGGATCTATCATTTTGAATAATCATGCACCATTGCTAGAAATAAAGGGCATACTAAAGGATTAAATAAAAAATATGATAAATAGTCAAGAGATGAGACAATATTTAGTATTATAAAATATTATGTAATGGACATTTAAACTAAGATTGCCTTTATTTTACCATAATGATTATTCGGCTGTAATGTCATATAAAGCTGCATAAACTGAAATTGTGAAATTACATATTATTTTGAACTAGAATAAAATGATTCAGACAGAAAGGTATTTATTCGGTTGAATTTCCAAGAAAATATTGAGTGTATTTATCAAACAGATAAGCTAGATGTAAGTACTTTTGTAGTTTACACTTAATTCCTAATTTAACTTTAATAAACTTACGTTTTGGAGCATTTGAATTAATTCCCAAAACACCTTTTTAAATTTTTTATGTATAGAATTTAAAGAGCTTAATAAGCTGTATTACATTCAAAGTTTCTGATTCTTCTTTACTCTCAACATTTATAAATTACCTATATACTAGTCATACGATGAGCTTATAATTTTGTTATGCCAGAATACAAACGTTCCTTATCTGTTGATTACTAATGGGTGTGTACTATCATTGTTTTATAATCGTGATGCTGTACGTTCATCGAAATGGATTGGATAAAATAGGACTTCATTGTACTGTCGTAGAAATTTGAAGTGCCATAAAGAGTCGTTAGATAAACAGGGCATGCCATATGATTCTACGAGTGATTCACACAAAACGTATTCACTATTTCAAGTAAACCAATTATTAAATTTTTATGTGCACAATTACAGACTATGAAAAACTTTTTTTTCAGTACGTTCATTTGCTGTACGTTCATCGACATGAACTGGATAAAATAGGACTTCATTGTACTGTCGTAGAAATTTTAAGTGCCATAAAGAGTCGTTAGATAAACAGGGCATGCCATATGATTCTACGAGTGATTCACACAAAACGTATTCACTATTTCAAGTAAACCAATTATTACATTTTTATGTGTACAATTACAGACTATCAAAAACTTTTTTATCGGTACGTTCATTTGCTGTACGTTCATCGACATGAACTGGATAAAATAGGACTTCATTGCACTGTCGTAGAAATTTTAAGTGCCATAAAGAGTCGTTAGATAAACAGGGCATGCCATATGATTCTACGAGTGATTCACACAAAACGTATTCACTATTTCAAGTAAACCAATTATTACATTTTTATATGAACAATTACAGACTATCAAAAACTTTTTTTTCAGTAACTATATTAATTCTTCAAATTTAAAACGAGTTTAATAAAATATATTTAGTGCCAAAAATTCGCCAAGTTTTGAAACTTCTTCATACGGCATCTATCTTGAACTATCTTTTAATTCTCTCAATTTTGGATTACTCATCTTAGAGGTTCTGAAAAGTTCATTTGGCTAACCCTTATAATTGTACGTATTCATGAATGACCTCCCAACATGGCCGCAATAGTTTATGGAACCATAATATCGCTCAAACTTACTACATACTTACTACATATTTTTGCTTATACAATTAACTTTCTTCTAAACTTACTACATGAGCCGCGATGGCTCAGGGGAAAGAGCGTTCCCCCTTGAATGAGGTGAACCGGGTTCGAATCCCAGTCAATACGAAATCCGAATCAGGCTTGCACCCACCACAGTACTGACGTGAAATATCCTCAGTGGTTGAAGGATCATGGGTTAGAGTCTCCTTGCCATCAGGCTAACCATGACCGGTTCTAGTGGTCTTCCTCTCCATGTAACGCAAAACGCGGGTTGGCTCCATCAAAAAGTCCTCCACAAAGGAAATTTCTCCCAATACTCGATCCAGGAGTTTCCTTGTCGTCAGGATTGAGTTCAAAATTGCAAGGCTACGGAGTTGAACATTACTAGTCCTAAACTCATAAAATTGGGTCGGCTGTTTAACGACGTTTAAAAAAAAACTTACTACATATGGTGCTAAGATTAAACATATTATCCTACTTATTGAATTGAATTGTACAACTCTACACGGAGAAAAAATTCGGTAAATTTACCGTATTGTATGATAAAGAAGTTTCTTGTAAAAAAATTTAATTTTAATAATAAAACTGTTTAAACCATTCATCTCATATTTTTTCGCTCATACGGTAGCTGTTTACTGGAAATTCTGATTTTCAAAATTACAGTTCTTATTACTTTACAATTATTAACATATACAAAACTGGAAAATAAATTTAATCAAATAAGTGGAGAAAATAAAAGACTCAGAGACACGGTAAATTTTAAAGTAGATCTTAGACCTTACTTTGTTTTCAGTGTATGATTCTACTTGAATTCCGGTTCTATGGTTCAATTTTACACTTCATTAATGTACCAGAAAATTGTTACAATTCAAGCTACCGATATTACAGTTGAACTAATTCTTGTGAGCGTTTTAGCCGTGAAAGTTATTCAGGTCAAAGCCATAAAACTACGTGGTAAGCACAATGTTTACCTAATTAGTGCTATAGGTGTAGGCGTTATCATGAATTTGGACGAAAGTTAATATTCGATCTCAGGAAATGCAACCCTATAACATGAGTTTCCAGATACTTAATGGAAGATACTGTATGCATAAGATTTTCTTCATAGAAAATAAATACCGTCGAAAACACCCTTCGTTAAAGATCTGAATAAGTTTGAACTGTAAATTAATTAATTGCTGTATTATGTTAATTAACTTAAGATTTTTTTATTTAATGACTGTTTAGTACTTTGTGCAGGATTTTGCAGTTTTTGAACTTTGACATGTAAAAAAACTATGTTAATTTAAACTTTAGTAAAATTTATCGATATTATATTCTTAACTGGACTCAGACGAGTGAATTTGATCAATATTGGCACTATTTGCATGTAATATTTACGACTAATAAGTCAAAACATACCTTGCACAAAGTAGCCCCCAAATGGGGCTACTTTGTGCAGCGATAAGAATTCAGTTTAATAATCATGTTTTTAGTAAAATATTGATATAAAATTGTTAAAAAAGTTAATTGTTGACATTTTTAAAGACAAAAACATCAAGATATGTAAAGATATTAGTTTGAAAATAGTTCTCAGCGTTAAAAAACAATTTTTTTTTGAAGAATTTTTTCTTAAAAAGAATATTTATTTCAAAACATTTGAGTTTAAACGAAAGGAAACCATACACATTTTTAAACATTGAAATGGATGAAATTTTAAAAATAATAATTATTACATATTCATTAACATTTATAATATCGTTAAATTTGAACATAACATCCTTGAATGAACATGACAGAACTTGCTTTTCAGTTTGTGTCAAAATCACCTGATGTCCTACAAAATATATTTTTATGTGTTAAATCGTTTGATTAATTTATTAGAAAAGTCTTTGTCGAAGAAAAATAATAGTTTACCAGGAAGTTTCACGTGTTTCTTGTGAATTTTATTAGAGATAGTATTTCTGTGGATTGTGTACTTCCGAGAAGCTTCTGCAATCGACATACCACCAGAAACTGCTTGCAAACATTGTTGCAGCTATTTTACTAAAGTGTAATCACGGTAGTTTCTCGTTCCAGGTATTTTTTTATAACGTCTGACCATTTTTCTGTCAAAAAAAAAACGAATGAAACTTTGCACAAAGTAGCACTAAAGTGAATTTTTTTTCATTTTCCGTTTATTTGTTATTAATTTTCAAATTTTTTTTAACGCTAACATGATATAATTGTTTATTAATATATAAATAAAAAATTTTGCACTTACGACAATTGTTTTATCAACGTCTTTGCATTTCACAGCTAAAGTTTCCACGCACACTTTTCGACATCCGACGTCCTCGGAAAGTTGTTAACATTGGATGAACGAAACACACTCTGAGATTGTTTTAAAATTCGAAAAAATGTTTGTAGTAATAGAAGAGACTTCTTCAAATTCCACACATTTTTAGCGTGAAATAAACATAATACTGAATAGCAGCACTTGAAAAATGCCAAATTCGAATTTGCACAAAGTTGCCCCCGCTGCACAAAGTGCAGTGACGGTAGTTGTCGTTTATTACGCAAATTGATTCATGTCTAGCAATAAAAATATGTCTAACAATAAAAAAAAACTCTTAAATTCCCATAAAAATAATTGCCAGCTGATATACCATTGTAAAAACCTTTTATTTTCCAGAAAAATATTGTTATTCAAAAACTGACACTTGTTTTTTAACTGTTATTTTAACAAACTCTGTTGTTTAACAAATAAACTATGCTATCTTAGTAAAAAGAAATCTGTTACTTTAACAAAAAAAGCTCTATAAATGACAATGTCAGCACTGGGATCGACTCGCGTCAAGAGCAGAATTCGCATGAGCAGTCAGCTCCGGGACTCGAACCCTCACCTCATTAAGAGGAGAGAAATCTGTCCTCTGAGTGACCGAAGATCTATTCTTTGGTTATGAATAAAAATCAAACAGTCTTTTTCTAAAAGATCCATACTTATTGAAATTACAATTAAGTGAAAAAATGTTTAAAACTGTATTAGCTCACCCTCCTGAAAATCATTAGCAATTTAACCTACTGAAAAATTATGTCTAAAGACAGTTAATAGTCAAGTAAAGTATCAATGCTACAAAGTAGAATCGCAATTTTGTTTATACCATGCTCATAACCGTGAAATAGTTTTGAAACAGTAAGCTCAAATACAGAAAATAATCCTGAAATGATTTGAAAAAAGATAAAATTATCTTATGATAAGCAAAACGGCATGGAAAAAACTCGAATTTCAATTGACGAAAACAGAGAAAACTATTATGTGCAAAACAGTTTTAAACCGTCTTATATACAGAAAAAATCTGGATAAAAATAAAATTCTTTTGCAGCGTGGGGGTAACGATTAAAAAAGGCAAAAAATCTGCATTTATCACATTACAGTTTCCTTTTTCTGTTAAAAACGCGTTTTTTTTTTTTTTTAGAATTTACAGCTATATTTTACAGTGTATGAATGCGAATATCCGACAACGTATAGCAGAAAGAGTTCAATCAATTTTTTTTAAATCAGAAATTAAACACACGTATTCATAAAAGACACGTAATAATAATAACCCTATTTCATTAAAATGGTTGAAATTTTTAATGTTTAAATGAAACATTCTTATTTGACAAAATCTTTGCATATTAAATCTATGATCCTCATAAGTACTAAGCAAACAACAATAATTGAAGCATAGCTCTAATGCTTTATTTTAATTCATAAAGACTACTGGAGTGTTTCCTTAGTTAAAGATTCCTCCATTTCAAATAAGATAAAAAGTTTTTTTAAGACAGCTTTAATTAACTTGCTTCATTTAATTTGATATTCTAGTGTAAACATAGTGATTATTGTTAAGTTAATATTTGTTTTGTCCCATTTCTGCTATTATTTTTGAATAAGACGGCTTTTTCTTTTTTATTTTATAAAATTACTTTTTATCATAACTTATTGAAAAGAAGCAGGTTTATACAAGATTTATACAAGAACATGGGATTTTTAAAAAAACTTCTTTAAAACAAGTCTTTGAAGATGTTTTGTTAAATACAGCGTAAGTTTTTGTAAAATATTTGCTTTATCGTGAAAATTAATAAAAAATGATTGTTTTGCTGTTGAATAAAAAACTCCAAAATGAATAACATAAAACTACTCGTTAAAACTGTAATTAAGTAACTCTTACAATCCCTTATATACGTTTAAAAATTAAATGCCTAATACATTCAATAATGTATTAAAGTAAGCATAATACAAAATAACGACATCAAATTAAATTTATTAACTAAATCAATAAATTCCAGAGACAAACGATAATTAACAATTTTATCATAAAGCAGAAACAAAATTAATGCAATGCTTTTCAGGCAGAACATTACTGTGAAATTTGTCGATTGCTTTCACATTTAAACAGAAGGAAAGAGGTGACTGGTAGGGCTGAAATATTTCTCTTGTTTATCACTAAAACTTTTTGTGTAAATTATGGTAAATTACCAAAACTGTGTTGCGCTTTCAAATGCGGTTGCATGATAACATTGCATTGATGAATGTAAATTAAAAGATTTTATTGTGGAGAAGTAAATTTCTGATATGCTCTTCAACTTTTTTTTTAGATCTTTTAATTTTTTAGCAAATGGAGGTATACTGTAATTTAATATGTTAATTATATAGTAATCTATTCTCTTTTTTTTTGCATTTTTTAAATTAACTGATAATGTGGAAGCAATATGAGGTTATGTGAAAGAAGTATTTTTATTGCCATAGGCATAGCGTGAGAGGGGCCACACTTTTTTGTTTTTAGAAAACTGTTCTTCTTATTTTTAAGTTTTATGTATGTATGTATACTTATTTTTCATATATATATATATATATATATATATATATATATATATATATATATATATATATATATATATATATATAAATATATTTATATATATATATCTATATATATATATATATATATCTATATATATCTATATATATATCTATATATATCTATATATATATCTATATATAAATATATTTATATATATATATCTATATATATATATATATATATCTATATATATCTATATATATATCTATATATATCTATATATATATCTATATATATCTATATATATCTATATATATATATATATATATATATATATATATATATATATATATATATATATATATATATATATATATATATATATATATATATATATATATATATATATATTTATATATTTATATATATATATATATATATATATATATAGCAAGTTTTCTTTTTTGTGTACTTTTAATCTTCCAACTCTATTATGTGTAAATTTATATATATATTGTTATTGTTTATTTCTTTGTCAGCAACAGAACATACTCTGTAAGTAAATCGTGGAAACAAAGAAGAGGACTAGAAAGAAAAGAAATCTTGCATTTTCTTTATTGTTCACGTAAACGTAGCAGAGCCTCAACTTATATTTATGGCTGAGTCCAAACGGAAGCTAATTACGAAGAGAAAACGTAAGGTATAATTGACGCCCAATGCGAGCACCAACTTTCGCCAACGGAGACACAAAGCAGAATTTTTGCGATTGTGAGGCAAGTTTGTTATCCCAGTTTGTCTTATGATGTTAAAATATAGCAAATATCTTTTATTTTCTACCAAAAGACCTGCATGAAGGAAAAGTTAAGGTGTCACTGTGAAACAAAAGAAAAATTGATTATATAAGTTTTTTAATTAACTAAAGCATCGAATAAATTTTACTCCTTTCTTCTCTCAAAGGAACATACCTTAAAATCTAAACAATATTTAATAATATGTTTTTCATTTTTCAAGTATTGTGTTATTTGGTTCTTTAAAACTGAATATCCCGTTTTGAGAAAGTTTTTTAACATAGTTATTTTAAAAAAATTTGCTATTTATTTCAGAATATTTTACGCTTTTGATATATATAAATAATTTTATATGCCAAGAATATTTCCTACCATTTGTCCATGCCGTAATACAGGGTGAGTTGTTGCATTTTTGCACGACTAATTGAAGTAGAGGAGGAAACAGGATTATAACGATAACACCTTTTTATTCTGAAATAGTTCTGGAGTTCGAGGGAAAAAATTAAAAGAATACATTATCGAAATGAATTTTTAAGTAAAATAATAAATTTTGCATTATATTGCAGAGGCTGTTTAGTTTTAATTTAAAGAAGAAAATACTTTATTTAACTTTATTCGTTTAATGTATAAACTTAAACATCTTTAGATACTATATTTAATTGTGCTAACTTCCGTTAACTAGAGAAAAATCATGACTCAAATTTCCATACCTTTTGTAACACTACATTCGTGCCAATTCTTTTTTAATAATAAATAAATACGATGTTTAAAACTGCAAACAATGCATAAAGTTAGATTTTTACCTGACTCAACTGCCTTCCTGTAATTTATGCTCATAAATATCAAACACAGCTTACCTAGAAAAAAAAATAAAGTTATAACATAATATGTTTTCGCAGTAATGAACTCAACATCAGCAAAGAAGAAATTTCATTGAAAATTACAGTCATTTGTTCATTTTAAATTACATTTTAAAATAAAAAAATAAGTAATTTTTTACTCGTTATACTGCAGAAACAAAAACACCCAGTTTTGTATTCACTATAATAGAAAATTACTGATTTTTTTCTAAAAATTTTTAACTTTCTTATTTTTAACTTCTCTGTTTATGAAAAAAGTCAGTTATAATAAAAAAAATAGTACGCACATTTATCATTTACATAGCTGACTAAAAACATAGCCGACTCTCCTCATAAATATTATTTTTCTGAATTTTTTTTGAGTTATATTTATAATTTATAACTAAGTGCTTTGGAATGTATATATTTTTTAACGTATATTTAGTATGTAAAAATTATATCTTAAAAAAAGCTTTTCAAGCATTTTGAAAGAGTAAAATATATTACTGAAATCCGTCAGCAAAGTTATTCTAAGAAAGGCTCTCTTCAATAATGTTACCTTTAATTATAGGATTAGAAAACATGAATATTTTAAATGAGTTTTCGTTAACTCGGTAAATTAAATTTATTTCATGTCGTATATAAGCTGGTAATACCGTTTTTTTCTTTCTTCATTTTGGTTAAATATTCGAATGTCATTTTGTTGTGCAAAAGTATTTCCATTGACATAAGGAATCCAATTATAGAATGTCAAGTTTTTTAATGTTTCCTTCGACGAGATTTATTCCGATTCAATGAATTTAAAATTAGTTTAAACGAAATTAATATGTACAGAAATAATTATTTGTAAAGCAGATGGAAGATAATTCAGAGTGTAATATTAATACAATTAATTATTGAAAGAGATGAATAGATAAAGATCGTAGGTATCATGCATAATAGAATAAAGCAACATTTTTGAGAACGCAGCTTCGCGGAAAAAAAATCCTCTTTTGCTCTTTTTCTTTTCGTTATCGAAATTCAATTTAGTGTCGACGTGGGGAAAAAAAAACAAATGAATTTTCTCAGTGAGTGTAAATTAATAAAATATGAAACTCGTTTCGGCTGTTGCTTAATTATGCTAATGCGTAATTACTTTGATGTCAAATAAAGTAATTGCTGGCTTCCTACTTCTGAATTCTGACAACCTTGTTTGTCATTTTACTAATTAGACTAAAGCCACATGTTCTCTTTCTTTATGTCATCTCTTATTTTAAAATCTATTTATTTCTTAATAATACAATAATCAACCCTTTCAATTATACATATATATAGATATATAACACAGTAAAGAAAAAAAGGAAAAATAAGAAAGAGAGATTAACGAAGAACCTGAGGGAAAAATAGTCTTATTTGCTGCTCATAAGAGGCAAGTACATAAACCCATTAAAAAAAGTCACAACATATCCAATTCGTGCAAATCCGTGATTAAAATCTTCTACTACTTAATAAAGAATTTTTTTCGAAAACTTTTTTTTCAATATTTTTTTTCAATAAATTATTTTAGTTCTACTAACTATATAAGTTCTATTCACTAAAATCATCCAAATTAAAATGTTATAATTAAAATTGAATCTCTTATAAATTATTAAATTTCAATAAAACGACCTCAATCTCAAATCCAGTCTCGGGACAATCTAAGGTAACTAACAAATCAAATTCGGGTCAGTACTACTTCAGTTCCGTATACTGATCACACCATAAAATGCATTTCACTATCATCTATTTGCGCTTTTATTTTTCATATTTTGTACTCTGGCAAACTTGCTACTAAAATATTTTAAAACATTTTTGAAAAATTTCTTTTGATAAGTGTAAGGATGTTTGAGTTCACTTTATATACTACATTTTGTGTTTCATTTCGTATTTTTAAATTTCCTTTTTTTTGCTCTTTTATTTCGCATTTTTTGTTTAATGTGTTTAATTTTCGTTTAATTTTTTTTTGTGCTCCACACGCATTGTCTTGTAG
This sequence comes from Parasteatoda tepidariorum, assembly GCF_982258835.1. Lineage (NCBI taxonomy): Eukaryota > Metazoa > Arthropoda > Arachnida > Araneae > Theridiidae > Parasteatoda > Parasteatoda tepidariorum. The sequence continues at coordinate 50,918,732 of NC_141766.1, forward strand.
ACATTGTCAAAGAAGCTTTTTTGCAGATATAACCAAGTGAGCTGACGAAGAAGTTATGTCTTTTACTTTTATTTAGCTCTATAATTTTGTTTATTTATTTTTATTACTTTTTTTCAAATTTTTAAAACTTTTTTTGAAAACAATTCGTTTAGTAATATTTTTTTTTCTCTTTAAATATTTTTTCTTGTTTTCTTTGTATTTTTATCCAGACGCTGAATGTTCATTCCCAAATATTGCTAGACGACCATTGAGACAAAGTTAAAGAGATAGCAGAAGCTCTCCCCAAGTTTAGTGAACGTGTTAGACTCATAGTGAAGCTAAATTTAGATATGCGCGAGCTCGTTGCACGTTGATTGGTATTTAATAATAATTCAAGGTTTTTTCGACTATTAATCACTGTAGAGAAAATATAGATTCATTATTACAGCTCAGAGATAAAAATGCAATTGAAACAGTTCACCGGACCGTAAAGAAGAATTAGCTCTAAAATGACTTAAATGGCTCCTACAACTTGAGGAAGTGATGATAACAGTTATGTTGGACAGCCATAAAATTGCTCCAATATATTATCTTGCAAAGGAAGACCTACAACTGGATCATATTTTGAAGCATTACTTAATAAACTGAAGGCAGTAATAGTTAAAACAACGAAACTTGCAAAGGAAAAAAAAATGTTTCTCAAAGACGATGCTCTTCCTCACACCTCAGCGATTGCAATGGTAAAAATTGAGAAATTGCGTTTCGAACTGCTAGACCACACATTTTTACAGAAAAATATATCAAATAAAAAATTTGGAGAAATTCAAGGGATGGTAGAAGTATATGAACTTGCAATGAGAATTAGAACATAAAAAAGTGTTGTTGAAAGCTTGACAAACGTAACTTTAAGGAACTAAATCCCTAGGTTTAAGAAATTTTTATTATTCTTAAAGGATCTTAACCTGAGTTTCCTTGCTTAAATACATTCTTTGATGAAGGTTGAAAAGTGAAAAAAATTACATCATCCTGCTTAAGCCCAGTTCATTATTGTAGCATGGAGTATTTTAGGGTAAATAATTTTTTGTCCAACTTCGAAAACGGTTGAGAAAAGTTCTCACTTTAATTGTATTGTTACCATATATAATTATTTTAAAAGAATCTTTCCGTGATCCTAACATTGAAAGCTTTCGCCAAAATGTTCTCTGAATTTCCAAAAAGGAAAACAAATGAGTGTATTAGATTTATTATTCAAAATCCTCAGTTACCAATTAAAACTGCAAACGAATCGATATTTTATCTCCAGTTTCATGTGCTAAAGAATTCATTTCAGTTTCAAAATTTCCGTTAAAACGGGCATTTTCCTAGATAATAAAATTTTATGTTTTTTTTAAAATCTGTCGACTGTGGCTCACTTTATTTGCATAGCACAAGAGCAGCACAATTAGTTTTCGACCTGAGAAACATCCTTTAGTACAAGTATGATCCGGAGACATGCCATCCCAATTTTAATCCTCACTAAAACAGGAAAGCTATTCATTTTTTAAATGGGTTCATGGAAATATTAACAGTTTAACCCCAACCAGAAAAGATTCTTAAACTACTTTAAAAAAGTTTAACTGCAATAAAAAGTTCCGTTTGATGCGGATAATATGCGGAAAATTTTAATTATTTTTCAATTTTCCTTGTTGAGTTTATAATCAGTTAAAGAGCTGAGAAATTCTTTAAAGGAAAGCTTGGACACAATTAGGAAAGTTCGAAATGCAAGTAAATCCCTTTAGTTTGACGATGACCTTTTTCTTCTTTTCTTACTTCAATTAACACCTTTATTTACTACTGTACTGGAAGACCTGATAATGAACTTTCCGAAGAAGCTAAAGGGATGAAAGTACCGATAAAACTTTGCAGCTCAACTGAGTTACGAAAAGCATTTGGTCTTCTAGGTAAGTCTAGAGGATTAAAAAGGACTCTACGCTGTGTGATTAACTGTAAAGCAATTGGTAACATTAAAGGGGTTTTGATTCCATTTCATGTAATGTTTTGAACTTTAAACGTCTGTTCACTCTTCATTTCAACAAGTCTTCGGTTTCTCGGACTCTCGCATTTAATTACCTGTGAATTTAACTCTAATTGGATTATGCGCTTTTTCATTTCATAGAATTACGAAAACAAATACAGTTTCAAAATAAAATTCCTTAAAAAAATTAATTAGAATATCTAACTTGTATAATTTATTACTATTAGAATTATTTCATGAATCAAGCTTAGCTATTATTACAAGTCTGGGAAAATGCTTTGTGACAATACTGAATAATATATATATATATATATATATATATATATATATATTACATGTGGCGTGTGTGTGTGTAGAGGTGCGATTTTTAAGAGAAATAATTAGATACGCATTTTTTAATGAAATGTATACAATAAGCTATTTTGAATTATAATAAATAAAGTGTAGTTGAACAAGCAACGATGATAAGAAAAGCAGATCGTTAATATAAGTATGTATACAAAATTAGAAGAATAATCAAAAAGACAAAAGTTTGTGTTTCACGTTGCTAGGGAATACCGGACTGGCAGCGTAGAGTTGTAGTAGGCAGGTCACCACAGTACTCCCTAGCCAGTGCTAACGATACCTTACAAGTACTTTGGGTTGAAGCGAACTCGACGTCCCGGGCGTGTTATTGTCGTAGCATCAGATAAGTCGGAAATAGTGATTTCTGCCGATGGCTATGAGCAGATTGCTCTGAAGTCCGCGGGAGATGGAGTTAGACGTTGGTGCGTCTGACAATTTTAGGTCTTCTGCACTCCAAGCATGACCGCGTCTAGTTCGCTTTTACAAGCTAGGCCGCATAAAAAGTTGTATCAGTTTTCTTGAGGCCTTGATGCCAGGGGAAGTATCCAAAATCAGTTTAATGCTCAAATCTTGACTATTGCGGATCATTCCCGGTAAAGTTGAATTCGTTAAGGAATCTACCAAAAGGCGATTTTTAAGATCGACAAACAAAGAATATTTTTCTAGGAAGTCAGCGCCAGTATTAAGGCTTAAAACGGAAGCAACCATGAACGGTCATCGGAATTTGTAACTCCACATTCGTGCTACATTGCGTATTGCTATTCGTAATAAATCCGAGGTCGCCAGTTTGTGGGGGTACGATTTTTGAGAGAAGTAATTAGGCATGCTATTTTTAGTAAAATTTATATAATAAACAGTTTTGAATAATAATAAATAAAATGCAGTTGAACAAGCAACGATGATAAGAAGAGCAGATCGTAGATATAAGCATATATACAAAATTAGAGGTATAATCAAAAAGACAAAAGGAAACATTAGTCTATGTGTTTCACTTTGCTAGCGGATACTGAAATGGTAGCTTTGAGCTGTAGTAGGCAGGTCACCATAATATATATATATATATATATATATATATATATATATATATATATATATATATATAAGTGCTTTATACTAACCCGAATATACATAATAATTAGATATACTTCGCCTAAGGGAATAATACCGAATTACTATGATGACATCCTACTTAATAATCAACGATTAATTTTTCCCGAGGAGTTAAAATTAACATTGTTTTCCTATGAGAGACATTTTCAGGAAGAGTGTATTCTTGTTCAAGATTGAAATAAAGAAATTAAATATTTTTTCCAATCTTGAATTTTATGTCTGCAGATGGAATAGCTTAATAAACGTTTTAAATTCAAAATGTTGTTATTTAGATTCGAAAATTAGATAAAATGCGTGGTATTTAATGACAAATTAAAAAAGAAAACTGCGATCGAGTATTGCCAATTAAATCATTTTTCTAGTATGAATATAAACGTTTTGAAATGTATAATATTTTATTGTTTTTGCCTTAATGAGCACTTAATAGAACTAAATGCTCTAAACTGAGAAAAAAATCAAACGTTGCATTTTTCCTCTAAAACATTATGACTCTTTAAAGTGTTGAAATATACTAACTCCTAGCATGCTTGCGAACTCTTATTACACTGAGAGTAGAAGGTATCCAGACTGACACAGAATTTATCTGTAGATGTTCTTCCATTCTTTACCATGTCAAGCTTAGAGATATTGTGTCATGGTTAAATGCAGTTAGCTTTCTCAAACGCAAATCCTTCGTGAAAATGACTGAGGCTCTGAATATAAACATCGCGAGCTTACACGAGCAACAACGAAAAGCTAAGCTAAGCTGCTTATGCGGCGAATGAAAGGCTTGCCTAGTTCGGGTAATGTGACAACTTTTTTTTTCCATAAAGATTTTGTTTAGTACTTAAATGGCTTGCAAAATTGAAACTACTGCATTTTCAATGGCCTTCAGATAAGTTTTAGGTTATGAGACCGGATTTAAGAAAGATGACTATTTATCAGCGTGCTCAGACACTTGAGATGGATTAATTGGGCTGAAAAAACAGCTGTGATGGTGGAAAAGAAATTTAGATAAATCTTTTTCACATAATTTTACATCTAAGAATTCGAGAATTGTAGCGTTACAAATTGGGCTTTCTAGAAGATATTGCAGTATTCAGAAAAGACCTTGATAGTCTTATATAGAATCAAAGTTCAAAAATAAATCACCTAGTATATGCGTGTATTGAGTTCATTATTTAAAAAAAATTGAGTTTTAGTGCAGTTGTATGTAAAGAAGTATAATTTTTGGAATATTTTAAACCGTGTGTGCCCTTTGAATGAAAATAAAATCTGTTTTTCAATCACTCAAACCATTCTATCCACACTGTTAAAATTTTCTTTCAAAAATTATGGTGAAATAACTGGCAACTGTCTGTTCATCCGATTAACCGTAAAGTTTACGGTTAAGAAAATTTTTTTCCTTTATGGCTTTGAAACCATTTTCAAAAAGTATGGTTATAAAACCATGAATACAAAACTAGACGGTTTATTACCCATTTAAAACTAGCATTATTCAAAAACGTAAGAAAAGTGAATTATTTAACTAGCTCGGCTTTTCGTAAGGTAATGGGCATTGGAGAGTGCCGGACACTGGAAATTCTTCACGTGTTGAAGGGAAGGGAAGAAATATTGTGGCGTCAACACTAGGACTCGAACTCCAGTTCTGCCGGTCATGAGATTGACAGATGAGCACGCTCGGCTATGATTTTTCGCAAGTTCAAAGAACTAAGTAGCTTCATTAGGTGGTTCGAGTTGGTTAGATAAAATTCTGGTTGTTTAACCGTATTAAGTGAAAGAAGTTAATAAACAGTCTTTCTCAAACTTAACAGTTTGATTACCATTTTATTTATGGTTATTTGACAGTTTTGATTAAATATGGTAAAATAACCATTCAATAAATTATTATTTAACCATTTTTTACGAGAAATTTCTAACAGTGTAGAAGAAGCGCGAAAAGCTAAAATAAGATTTAGAAATCAAGGTCAAAAATAGAGTTTCCAGAAAACATTCATATTATATTCACTTTTGGTGAATCAAACGTAATGAGTTAATTTTCCAAAGTTAATTTCCACTCATTTATTTCCTTCGATTCACTTCAATCTTTGCATAAATCATTTTGACATAATGTGCTATTAGATGAAAAGAAAATTTTTTTTACAAATTTCATATTCTTGTAACTTTTAACATTTGACAAACATATATTTAGGAGTGACTCATCTTATTTAATTATTAAGAAAATATGAATAACAGAGAATATGTGATAAATGTAATGTTATATCTTAAGTAAATTTTATAAACTGATACCTCAATAATACGAAATGTTTTCTTTTTACCATAAATTCAATTATATTTTCGAAAATATAAGTAGCTTTAATAAATGCAAGACATTCATTAAATTGTAGCAGTGATGAACTTATTACATTAACGGGGGATATTTCTTTTAACACTGGGGCTTCTTAAGTAGAAACAAAATATAGATCTAAAAAGCTTTATCAGAAAGCTTCTTATCTTAGATAATTTAAATTTTTTATGAGTTTCGTTATCTTTCCTCTCTCTAACTCGATCAGTGTCGCAATTCTGACTAAAGCATACGACGTAAAAAATAAGATAATGAGATTATTTCTGTTTAATGGCAAATCTCGTAATTTCAAACTAGCTTTACCATAAGCAATGCTCTATAATTATGTTTTTATGACATTTTTTCCTGCACTTTTAGACGTGCCACCTTTAAGCGGACCTATTATTTTCTGTTTAACTTGACAAGAATATTAACTTCTTTGAATGATTATTTAAAATTTTTTACACTTTTACGTCGCACTCAGTTTTCACTAAAAATTTTAATCCCCTTAATTAGAGTTATACGAAAAAAGGAATTGATTCTTAAAACTTATTTAAGAATGTTGACATCTATGTCTGATCTAAATTAATACCCCTTGAATTATATTTTGCATTTTATTGATAATGAGAGAATTCCACTATTAAACAGAATTCTTAAAAAATTTCTTTTCTCTAAATATGATAGAGGAAAAAAAGATATAGAAAAAAAGATTGATGGATGCATACATGTAAAAAATGAACAACAAATAATTTCATTTTTTGATAAAGGGGTATTATTGTTTTTTTTTTAAATATTCAAAATGTTACGTAATTATATCATGCAAAAAATTGTATTTAATTGCAAGCCTATCTGCATTCCTTAGATTAGGTACACAAAACTAATAATTTATTATTGGTAAATTATATGAAACCTAATTTCTTTGGATGCTTTGTTAAATTTTAATTTGTAAAAGATTAATTCTACAATGAAGATATTTTTGTATTCGAGTTAGTAAAGCTAATTACAAAACGTTTTACTAAAAAAATAATTTAACTATGATTAACAATATCTTTAAATATTCACTGTTTCATCTGTTCTAAAATATATTTTATTTACTAGTTCTTGTTGAGAATCTTACAATAAATATAAGAAGAAAAGAAAGGCTAAACACTGCAAATTTTTATGGATTTCGAGACTTCTGCTTAATTTTGTGAATTGGGGTGATATCATGTGCCCATTCCCACAAATTCTAATGAAATTAGCTAAGGTATAGATTACAAATAATTTAAATTTTCAAAGTATTACATCGGTATAAAGTCAAGTGGGAATAAAAGTTTTATAGTCAGAAATTGCATTTTTGAAGATCACTATTTGTGACTCAATCCGTTCATAAGTACCGTTTTGAAGACTCGCTGTAGTATGATTAAGTTGAGCAGTGTCCCTCTCAGAAGTTTTTATATTACTGTAACTGTCATCACAACACTATATACGTCTAAAAAGACCTAGGACCAATCAGCAGTCAAGAAAGGCATTGGTCGAAAAATGAAGATAACAAAACCAAACTTAACAGCAGAAAGTAGTACGAAACATCAACAACACTCCAAAATGAAAAAAACATTAAACTTCCATTTTTTTACAAAATTCTAAGGACATTAAATAGGATGTAGACGAAATCGTAAATAAATTTCCAATCGGAGATTAAGTCAGGTGACGATCAATATCTGATTTTGCATACCCACTTAACTATATATATATATATATATATATATATATATATATATATATATATATATATATATATATATATATATATATATATATATATATATATATATATATATATATATATATATATATATATATATATATATATATATATATATATATATATATATATATATATATATATATATATATATATATATATATATATATATATATATATATATATATATATATATATATATATATATATATACACAGGGTGTCTCAGTTAAGCGTTTCAGAACTAAGAGGGGTAGGGGGCATCCTGACGACTCGAAATCATATAGCAATGTGGAGTCGGAAATGCTTTCCTGTAGCGGTGACGAACACAGAAGCACCATAAAGAAAAGAGACCGTAAGTGAAAAATCGCTATAATAATACATTGAAAAAATTATATGGTACATGGGCCAAAGTAAGTGTTCAATGTTTCTGCCACCGGCTACAATGTACACCTCACATCTCCGGCGCATGGACATTCGAACATTCTGCAATACTCCAGGCATATCTCGCAGGCAGCTACTGCGATTCTTGCAACCAGCATTATCAACAGGGGTGTCATAAACCAGTGTTTTTATATGACTCCAGAAATCAAGACATGATAGGTCGGGTGACCGAGGAGGCCATATAATTTTCTCAATGTATTATTATAACGATTTTTCACTTACGATCTCTTTTCTTTATGGTGCTTCTGTGCGCGTCACCGCTTCAGGAAAGCATTTCCGACCCCACATTGCTATATGATTTCGAGTCGTCAGGATGCCCCCTACCCCTCTCAGAAGTTCTGAAACGCTTAACTGAGACACCCTGTATATAGAAATGTTAAAAAAAATTAGTATTGATTCTTCAAAAATAGCTTTCAATATCGCCGAAATCGACAATATCATAAAGATTCAGCAAACAAACAGTAAAAAATTAGCTCGTTATGACAATTAACGTTAATTAATTATTTTGTAATTACTTTTGTGTTGTTATAAAAAAAGAAAAATATCTAGGTAGAGCTCTAACTATTGGGAAGGATAGGCAGCTGCTTATGTATTTGCTTCTCAATTCTTGAAACAAACCTTGACAGATAAAAATTTGATAAGCAAAGCTTTTTACTGCTACGATAAAGACGAATATGAAGCACAATGCAACATTCATCCATAATGTAGGAGAAAAAGACCTGTTTCCATCCAAATGACATTAGCAGAGAAAAAAAAATTTAAGCTTTTAAGGTATAGTATAGTGTGTCTTTCACCGACCACAGTGCGTACGTACAAAATCCACAGCGGTAGACAGATCATGGGTCTGACAGGATCAGGTCTGAGATGGATCAGACAGAATATGGGACAGTCCTTTTGCTGCCCTTCTATCCGCGGTAAGTTATCGTGGTTTTCCTCCCATTGTAACGCAAATGTGAGTTAGTTCCTTCAAAATATCCTCCATGAAGGGAAATTTCCCTTGGCTTCTGGATCGGGTTTGAAGTTTCAGAGCTACACAGTTGAACATTGGTAGTGGTCAATTCAAAATTGGGTCGACTTTCCAACGACAGTTATGAAATAAAAAGTATTGAATCTTTGTAGCGCATATCTTAAAATAAATCTATTAAAAAATTCGGTTTATAACTCTCAGTTTGCTTAGATTCACATTTCGAAAAAAAATTTTTTTTATTACTTCATTTTTTCAAATTATACAAATGCAATAAACAAATAATTCTGAAATTTTAGTAGAAATAGGAAGATAACGTTTGTTAGACAGAAATTATTAATTTTGCTCTAAGAAAAATAGAAAAAAAATAAATAAAAAAAGAACTCTCACAAATTCAGTTCAAAATTTAAGTAGCAAAAATCTTAACATAATATTTAAAATATGTCATTAAAATGATTTTTTTATATATTTAATCTTCCTTTTGGATTTTAACAAAGAGTGAGAAGTTTTGCTAGGAAATGTAAGACACCCTGAAAGAGCAAACAAAAGGAGTTCAGAAGCGCTTTGTCAATAGAAGTATTCAACCAAGAGGTTTCTTCCCCTGGCGTGAAAATGATACTAAGCATCAAGTACTACAGCTTTACAACTGTTTCTAAATACTGGTCACGTCTTATTTTTACTCTTTGGAAAATCTTAAATTTGATTGAAACCTAATATTTCTTTTTTACCAGCTGCTTTACCTTATTTAAATAGTAACTCGTAACTCACATATGAGGGAGGGGGTTATAATAAAAATAGCTTTAAAAAATCTCTTTATATATTTATTTGCCTAAGTTTTCCTTTTTAATTCATTATTCACAATGAAAACTGTTAGCATCGTTAGTAATTTATCATCCTATAAAAATAGATGAATGAATGCAGTAATTAAAATAAATTTTTCACTTAAGGAAATATGAAGTTTTGTGGGATAACTCAAACTGATTGTTCCAACCTTGTTCGAGATTGTTGAATTATCCCTTTCAGCACATGTGATCGGAAAGACTTGTCCTTTAAAATCCCTAACATATGTGATGAAACAGATCAAATCACTCTCCACTGTCTGCGATTATTAAAAAAGTCTTTCTATCCGATTGCACTTATTCTTATCTCGGTCAGACTGTTTTATTAAAACAGGATTAATGCGTCCATGAAGAAAATTTCTAGAAGAATAAAATTTCAGTTTCAAGGCCACCAATATCGGTCAGACTGTTTTATTAAATCAGGATTAAAGCGTCCATGAAGAAAATTTCTAAAAGTATAAAATTTCAGTTTCAAGGCCACCAATATCTTAAGAAGGAAAGGAAAGCAGAGGAAAATCCGATTATTGTTACGGAAATAAAATCAGTAAAGGGGATCCTGATAAGCACTTTTGGTCAAAAAATTGCATGAAAGTAAATGAATACCCCTTTCGAGACATTTAAGAATAATCAACTCTTTTCGTAACGAAACTTCTGTTGCGTGTATAAGCTAAACATTGTTGACCAGCCATTGGAAACCGATGTTTCTGCATTTGTTCGTAGTTGTGTGTGATTAAAAATAAATAAATTTAAATAAGAAAATTTTGATGGATGTATTTTTTTATTAGATTGATTTTTTTTACATAGAAGTAGGTTATAAAAATTGAATATTGTAAAAGCTTAAATCTCCTAAAATTTTTTTCCCTCCCCTGTAGAATATTTCAAAGCTCAAGGTTACTTCTTTAAAAGTGAAATATAAGTATTTTTTAAATGTTTCATCGAGCGAAAGCAACGATACTATTAAGTTCTGCTTTACTATATTATTAGTATATCTATGCTCAGTTATGGAAATGTACTCGTTTCCATGGGGTGTTGTTACTTTTCATAGTTATACTCTGTCAAAGTTAGTAAGAAATTCGGTTTTTGCGGTATTTCTGACCTGTAAATCTAGGTTTAACATTAGCACCCCAACTATTTCTTTACTAAATATTAAAATTCATTATTAGGACACGTTCTGAGATCTAGCACTTTCCTGAATTATCGATGCTTTTAGTAAATATAGCCATTCAAACTTTTAAAAAAATGAATGATTTTTTATTTAGCTTTTCTTAAAACAACATCGTCACTTAAAAACTAACTATACCATCTTGTTGGGAAAAAGTATCCATTAACACGAGCAAAATAAAAATTAATCACCCCATTTTAAAGAAAAAAAGTACCAAAGTTGCATAAATACTGTGTTAAAAATCACATCCTTTTTTGAGACAGTAACGAGGGATTTTCCAATTCGAAATAAGCTGAAATAAAGAGATTTTTTAAGAACTCTATCTAGAATTAAATTATATAATTATAAAAGGAAAACACAGAGACTTTCGTTTACTTATACATTTAACCACCAAGCCACTGTTTTTGTTGTCAATCATTTATTCAAAGCATCGTATGTTTTTTATCGAATAGACCAGGGCATGAGAGAAAATTGTCTTATATTATTATAAAAATTTGAAAAAGTTATATAATCTTTTCTATATTAGTATCACTTGGACTGCTGCTAATTACATTAATTTTAACCCTCAACGCAGTGCAGTCAGACTAGCAGACAAACAATTGTTTCACTTATCTATATTCGTACTATCGTAAACAGTCTATATTCGTATACAATATATGAATTATTTTTTTATTTATATAAATGATTGGATACTTCCTTAAAATTGTTCTCTGGTAAATATGAGTTCCTAGTAATATTAATGCCTTATACAGTTCAGCATTTAAATATATTGTTAGTTATTGTGTAATCAATTCACAAGCAGAAACAAAGTTCTACTACTCAATATCACTTTTTAATATTTATGTAAAGCTCACTTGTTACATTTCTCAAAACTGTATTAGTAAGAAATATTGCATATTTATAAGATTAAATTATTAAAATTAGACCGTGCTTTCGAAATATTACATGCACAGAAAATTTTACTCGTTATTAAAAATAATAACTATTTATAAATTCATAAATTCGATACTGTTCTGGAATTACCGGAATTTGCATGCATTAGAAGTATGATAATTTGTTATCTTTACTAATAATTAATTATGTTTTATTTATAATAATTCAAAATCACTCACTCGATTCTTTTTTCACATTTAAATTAGCTTACTTTTTGCATTTAAATTAAATTAATAATTCAACTTTGATTTTTTTCTCATTTAAATTAGCTTGCAATCCTTAATATTTTCCCACTTCTTTTTTTATGAAAGGTTGGAAAAATGTATATTATATTTGTAAAAGAAATATCCTGCAAGAAAGAGCGGATAATTACGCAGTTTTTAACTGTTAAAAAAAACTTTTTTTAACGAAAAATGCCCTTCATTATTATTATTATTTTGTGTTTACATTTTTAATTATTTTTTTTTGTGCTACAAACCCACATGAATGGCTTCAACAGCCTTTGCATCTCTCTAAATTAATTTTGGTTCTTTAATAAAAAAAAAATTGAAAAAAAAATAAAGTTGAAGAAAAATGAGTTCGAAGTTAAACATCGTAAGATGACAAAAAATGTCATGAAAATTACAGCCATCTTTCGTAACTGCATACATAATAAAGCAGAACTTATAATTACTATTTTATTTTTATTAAATTTAGCAAGCTTTAAACTAAAAATGTATAACGCCATTATATCAAGCAGAACGATTATTTTTTATACAAATTAGTCCATTAATATATTCAAACAAGCTATTTTGTTATTAAAATCAAACGAAAAAACATATGCCACTTCAGTTTCAACGGGAAACTTCTTGTACAACTTCATTTCCATTTTACTAGTGGAACGCTTTGGGGGAGGTGTCGTTTGTGACGTAAGTCTAACCCTGTTTATTAGGTTTGTGAAAAGGACTTGTCTGAAAAGCCCCAGACTATCTAGTATATGGTCAGGGGAGAAATGATGGTCAACACATTTCACACAGGTCAGGGAAACCCTTTCTTCATTGGAATAAGGCAGAGATATCAGATGTCCACTGATAGTCAGGATGACTGCCTGATCTCACCAACAGAACTGGAGTGATAAAACATCCCATGGCACTTTCCTTGGTACCATTGGTGAGCAGGTGGAATGGTATCAGCTCTTTAGAACAGCTCCAAATAAGTTAGTGAATCAGTTGTGTCCAAAAGCACCCTCTTTAATCAAAATATTCATGTAAATCAAAATCCATTGGAAGTGCACCTCTCGAAAGGATGATCAAGTTCGTTAATTATTACCCTGTTATATCACCCACTTCATAGTAATATCAGGTTCATTATGATTTCATTCATTATTCATCATAATTTCAGTTTCATTAAATCAGATAACCATTTTATTTAACCATTTCTTGTATCCTTGAGAAATAGCTGATATCTGAAAAAAAGGGCATTAGATTTCAGCCAAAAGTAAAAAGATTTAAATACTGGAAGATGATTCCCAGAAAAAGAGTGAAGAAATCTTTTGTGAAACAAAAGAACTTGCTTCATTAAATGTCTGTTCTTTAGACTCTCTAAATTTTATTTTAAAACTCTTAAGTTGCACGAAGAAATCAGTAAATAATGAGTGAAAAATAACAAGAGTCCATGCTGTATAGTTCATTTCCAACATCACTTTATACGAATACATTACTAAGAAAACCAAGCTTCTTTTCTTCAGTTTTTTCATGGTACACCGCCTCGGTGACTTTTCTTCCATAATTATATCCTATAATTAGCAATAGAGTTGTTATAAAATCTCTTTACTTTAGACTATTTTGAAGGGGAAGATCCATCGTGAGCTTATACTTGAACAATATTCATTTCACATAACCTACTTAAACATAAAAAGGTACATCTCTCACACATAGTTTGAAGTTCAAAATAATGGCTCTTAACAATTTTTAAATTTATGTAACACCATAATTGTGAAAGCAATTGATTTTGTATATATAGGTTACAATAATTTTTTGACATCTTGAAAAATAATTCATCGTTAATACAACTTGGAGAATTTTTTTTCTTCGTATTTATGCCGTTCTGTTCTTTGATTTATTCTTAGATAATGGTAATATTTTTTTAGTTAAATACATCACAATTCAGTTTTGTATTTTTTTTTCTATCCATTCATAAACGTATTATAATTGAATAGAAAATATGTGAGTGAATTTTTTATCTTTTTTTATGTTTGATATCTACGTTATTTCTCATTTGAAATGGTAGTAATTAATTTTTGTCGTTCAAATTTTCATTACATTTAATATATTGGAAATATTTTGAAATAAAATATTCAACAATTGAAAATTATTTCATATTCGTTAATGTCTTTAAGGAGGGGCAAAAGTTAAGTCTTAAGCATGGTGAAAAGGATTTGACCCCCATTATGGAAATGCCATCTGATACTGGAAAAAATAAAATACTAATTTTCAAAATTTAAATGAAAATGAAGTTAAAGATCGAGATGAAAACGGACATATTTGAATCAGACATTGGTGATCATGGCCTGGCTTTTTCAAATTTCAGATTTGGCACTCAAATCATTACACTGTCAGAAATTTCGAGAAAAAATGGTTAAATAACAATTAATTTAATAGTTTTTTTACAAAATTTAAACAAACAGTGAAATAACCATACATAAGATGGTATTCGAACTGTTACTTGTGAGAAAAACCGCTTATTCACTGCTTTTACCTAATACGGTTAAGCAACCAGAATTTTATCGCACCAACTAGTCTCACTTAATGAAGCTTCTTAGTGGCTTGAAAGATACGTAAAGATTACAGCCGAGTGAGTTAGTCTGTCAATTTCGTAATTGACAGAACGGGGGTTCTAGTCCCATTATTCACAACACAAAATTTTTTCCTTTTCCTCGAACTCATGAAGAGTATTCAGTATAGTTTTGTATTCATGGTGCTATAACCATACTAGTTGTAAACGGTCAACAAATAGTGAAGGTAAAAAATGCTCTTTACCGTAAACTTTACTGTAAATTGGATGGACTGACTGCTGTCGGTTATTTTACCATAATTTCAGAAGAAAATTCGAAAAGTGTAGTACGTAAAAATCGAATACTTAGATCAAGCGTAATTCAGGATGTCTTGCATCCTGCAAAAATATTTAGAACCTTTCTTCTTATTATTTTCCTTCTGCAAAAATAATAAGAAATAATTCTATTTTAGATATTTAGATGATTAATTTTAATTCAAAATGCTAAAAATGTTAATAAATGATGATATTTATTTATGAAGAAAATTTTTTATTCGATGTTTCAAGTGTGTTTTTTAGAAAAGAAAACATTTTTGTGAGTTTCATTCTTTTGTGAATTTCTTCTGTGTAACACTCTCATGCATTTTAATTTCCAAGCTTTTCTATTTTGTATACATTCCCAAGATTCACCTTCATAAAACCTTATTAAATAAGATAAAATATCAGCTAGAGACAAGCTCTTTGAGGGCGTAAAAATAAACATATAAATAAACTAGTGTATGGTTTAACGTGTCAAGAGAACGGCAGTTGATTTTCATTTAGTTTTACTTGTCGTTCACTTACATGGGGACTTTTATTAGAGCTCCCTTGAAAGTCATAACCAAGGACATTAGAAAAATAATTTTTTTCTATTATTTTCTGCCTGACTTAAAATTACTTTAAATAAATTTATTTAATAGGTCTTTGTAAATAAACTTAAATATAATTTATTATAAGGGGAAAGATTTTATGAAATGTGGGATTCAAATTTTAATATAACTTTAAAAACACTCCCTGAGAAATTACTACACAAAAAACCGCACAATACAAAAGCAGGAAAATTTTGTGAATTGTTGGAGTATTATATAGTTTATATAGTTTATTATTTATATAGATTATTTTTCTGAAGAAATATTTACATTGTGTACTTCAGTCGGTTTAAATCACTTGTAATATTTTTTTTGAAACGCATGAAGTTTTCCATTAGGTATTAGGTGATACTAAATGTTGTTAATCTTCATTTTAATAGGAGGAACTTCGACAAATGTGCTTTCCTTAGTCTAATAACGCAAAGTCATGAAGAAGAGCAACAGATAATAAATAAAATAATGAATTGTTTTAACTAAGTTGTATCGATATATGTCTTCAATTTTGTGCAGGATTTCGTAGTGTTGATCATTTTTGATTTATTGATTATTTATTCTGTTTCAACTCGCATAAGAAGAACTGGAGTTCAGGCAGTAACAATAATATTATACTGAAACATTTGCATAAGCACAAAATAATGCATACTTTCAACTCAACTTGCATGGAAAAAAAATCTTCTATGAAAAGGTACCCCACCGTAGACTCGAGTTAACATTGCTTTATATCCTAGTGAATTGAAATTGTATTTTTGTATTGATAGACGCACTACAGTACTCCCCTACCAAAATTATAGCTGTGATAGAATTCGAAGAACGGATACCCTAGTTGATTCATTGCTGTTTTGTGAGAAGCCGGGAGAGCCGTACTTTTGAGTGCTGACTGTGAGGGTTGTATTAAGTTCATGGTCGTGGTAGTTCCTGTGTTGCCTTTAGTAGTCGAGTGTATACGTTAAACGTTGCGTCTGGTAGAGACTGAGTAGCAACAGCGAGAGGAGGGCAATGTAGCAGGCACAAGTAGCAAGTCAACTGTTCAATGTGAACCATCCATCGAAAGAGTCGAGTTCAGATCAAAGAAGGCGTTACTGTTAAGATAGGTGTGTTCAGATCACGTCTGAAGGTCACTAATGGGGGGATAGTAGTCATCGACAATGTCAACCTTCATCTATAAAAAGGTACCCCTACATAGAATTGAGTTAACATGACTTATGTACTAGTGAATTGGAATAACTTGTAAACCCCACTCCATAGCGTTTGATGCAAAACGAGTCATTTTCTAGGGTTGTTTATTGACTATTTGTTGCCAAATGATATAGCCGGTTCTTCCATCCGAAAACTACTTAAATAATGTCATTTAGCTGGTTTTTCCATTGAGTATCTTCGGAATGAATAGACATAACAACATAAATGAATGTTGCATATTTAAATAAGACTAAAAGATGCACTTTCCCCGAGAAATCTCAATTTGTTTAAAAAATTTCACTTAGCCAGTACTTTCACTGAACTCTTCAGATGTCAGTTGAAAATCAAAATAGCATATTTTTAAATTGGAATAGAGTTAGGAGGAATTTTATAATTAGTGGACACTTAAAAATCTAACTATTTTTTATACATTAATCAGAGTTCAAAATAAGAAATAAATATGATATTTTTCTATAAAATTTATTATATATTAATTTTAATTAGTTTTTACAGCATAGAGATAATTTTAATTAGTGATTAGCAATTATGCATAACTATTTTTAAAAAAGAAACTTGCAAAACACCTGCAGGTAAAAAAGCAACCAAATGCTGGAGGCGAACCCATTGTCTCCAAGATCCAGTTCGTGCATGCATCTTACTACACTTGTTTCGCACGATTACTGTATAAGAAGTTAGAAATAATGTGCTAGTTACTGCTATGTGGTGAAGATTTGTATTTTATAATTCTTGAATTTTTTAAGGCGTATTAAATAATAAGATTTTTTATTACTTATATCGAAGTTCCTATCAGAAGAATATTAAATCATCTAAAACAAATTTGATTTCTTGTCTATATAGTTTATTTATTCATCACGTTTGTTTGAAAGTGATTTAAAATCTATTTTTTTACCATAAATTGATGAAAAAGTTCATTACCACTAGCTTTTAAGCAACATTTAAGTTTAGTATTATTTCAAACCACTCTAAAAGTAAATATGTTTCTATTTTTCAATATAACTGCGAACATGTGATAAACTATCCACTAAAAAAGGAGTCCAGCTTTTAACAGTTTTTTTTTCTGACTACTTTGAAAGGGGCTGATTTCTAAAATTATTTAAACTAGATAAACTCATAAATTCAATAAACAGAATAAACCAAATAAAAGGTTCAAGGTTTTATTTTTAAGAAAAGAAGAAAGAAAAAAAATCATCTCATTATATCATCTCTCTATGTCGGATTAAACATATTATCACACTAAAAACAATGGCGTGTATTAGATACTTAAAGCAACGTAAAACTATATTTTAATTATACGAAACATATTTTAATTGTATAATTGTAATTATATAACCTTCTATTTACATTAAATAGCTCTCAACTTTAGAGGTTTTAACATATTTCAAATACTCATTGTCAGCAAACGACTCTCATTGCTAGGGTAGCCATATTAGATTTTAAATGTCTCTCATTAGTGGCAACCTAATGACGCGTAGATTTCGTGATTCAAAATAGAAATTTTTAAAAAAACTTGCGCAAAAAACCGTCGTCCCAGAAGGTCGCTATGAAATTGATCGCATGGAGTTCCCCCAATAGTGGTACATTTCACTGTTAGAAATTCTCGGAAAAAATGGTTTAAAAGTAGTTTATTGAATGGCTATTTTACCATATTTAATCAAAGCAGTCAAATAACCATAAATAAATTGGTAACTAAACTTTTAAATTTGAGAAAAACTGTTTATTAACTGCTTTTACCAAATACGGTTAAACAACCAGAATTTTATCGCACCAACTGTTGTTGTTGTTGTTAATTTATGTCGCACTAGAGCTGCACAATGGGCTATTGGCGACGATCTGGGAAACATCCCGGAGGATGATCCGAAGGCATGCCATCACAATTTTGATCCTCTGCGGAGGGGATGGCACCCCCGCTTTGGTAGCCCGACGACCTGCGAATGAAGTCGAGCACTTTACGGTAAAACAGTGGAAAGAGGACCGATGCAGCTCACCTTTGGTCTCTTCTTAGGTTGATCAAAGTTGTCACCCACCCACTTACTGACGGCAGCTAATGATGCTTGACTTCGTTGTTCTACTGAGAAGCATTTCTTTATGATCAGTCCAATGTGGGACTCTTTATCTGATAAAGGGAGAGAGGTTTCATTTTGATATTTTGTTATTATCGGGGAAACTAGTGGTTGATTATCTTAACTAACAGTAAGCACAGTTTACCGAGGACCAATACCGCACACCCTCGGTCCCTACGCAGACTGATCCAAGTGTTAATGTATCTACTTAGTTCTTTGCAAATGTGTACATATCATAGCCGAGCGAGTTTGAGTCCTAGTGTTGACACCACAATATTTCCTCCATTCCCTCACATGAAGAATTTCAAGTGTCCAATTCCCACTTCCTTACGAAAAGACGAGCTTCTATGTCTAGTTATATAATATATATATTTTTTTCCTATGTTTTTGAAAAATGCTAGTTGTAATTCGCTAAAAAACCATATAGTTTTTTATGGTTTTATAACCATACTTTCTGTAAATAGTTTCAAACAAATAAAGGAGAAAATTTCTCTTACCGTAAACTTTACTGTTAATCGGATGGACAGACAGCTGCCAATTATTTAACCATAATTTTAGAATGTAAATTTTAACTGTGTATATCGTTCATGAGACTTGCATCCGATAATAAATTACATCCGACGCACAGAGTCTACTCACGCTATTTAGGACCAGTTTTTTTTGCCTATGTCACAGTACATTAACGTTTTTTCTTGGTTACCCCGACCGTCTAGGAAAACAAAAAGGAAATTTTGCAAAATTTATTCAAAGGACCCTGACGTCATAAGGATTTCGATGTCAGAAGAATTGAAAGAATATGTAGGGCAAAATTAGCACATATGTTCTAAATTAAACTGAGAGATTGGAAGCATTTATATTAGCAAAAAGGCTAATGCTAAAAAAATGATAAATCTGTAGGAGAACCATTAGACAAAGGATAAAAGTTTGACCCGAAATTCCAGATTTCCAAAACTTTTCAACACTTGAAGGTACTGATAGTTAATGTCAAAATGAAAGTGAAATATTAGAAAACTGAACTTTCGAATCTTTAAATCTTCAAGTGAATGAACATTTTATTTAAATATATATGAAATGTCCTCGAACAACCGTAAAACACACAACCGAAGAAAAAAATAGCTATACACAAATTCTTGAATTCGCTATCAATTGATCATTATCCGCTATCATTAACACTCACATTACATAAAAACAACCTAATTCATGCATAAAAACGCAGTGGAAAATGCCGTTCATTAAAATTTATTGCGTCAAATGCTTGAAAATTTGTAAATTAAACGTATTACAAGAGAGATAAATGTATTGATTGTGACATATTTGCTTCAAGATTTTTATTTTAATGTTTATCCAGTTTAAATCATAACTTTCTCAAAACTGCCAGTCTATGGACGCTCAGTATAACATGCAATTTAAAAAAAAATAATATTACTGAATATGATTAAAATTTAATGTCAATATTGAAAGAGATTCATTTTCAGGAATTCTCACGTCTACTTTACCCCAACACCGGTTTGATTCTTGGTGGCAGAAAAAAATAACTTTTTTTCCCCTTCATAATTTAAAATTCCTATGGTCTTAGAAGTACTTACTGCAAATTAGGTAGAATGTGAATTATCAGCCTTATTGTCAGCGAGTTTTAAACAATTTTACTTTATTTATTGCTATATATGTATGATCTAAGTATAATTTTTTATAGTTGAACCTAAAACGCAAACAAATAAAATTGTTTAAAGCTAGTTTGCTGCAATCTTGTTACCAAAATAGGAAAATAAAATAGCAATTAAAATTGAATAACTGTTAAGAAAACACGTACTATTTTTATGTAAAAATATTTTCATATGGTTTTCTACTTTGTTTTACTTCCAACTCACAAAACTTTATCTTAATGTGGAAGTATTCTACTTAGCATCGTTTAAGAAATCTTATTTGATTAAGTTCTTAGAGACTTAGAATTGTTTGTTTTCTAGAACTTTCTCCTAAATTCTAGAGTTTCGTCTTAGTATCGTTGGTGCGTGTTTTCGTAGTGTACTTTTTTAGCTGCTGGTTCTTCCTTTCTATCATTAGCTTCCTTTTCCGAACTGTTTCCTGTAGTTGTTACGATTTTTTTCAATCAATTTTTTTTTCTTCTCTTCGCCGTTAGATAAGTTTCAAGCCGTTTCGGCAAGTCCTTTTGTCTTTAATGATTCCTTTGAGAAATGAAGGTCTTTTGGGTTTGACTCAGTAATTGTTTAGAATTTTTTCTCGGTGGCCAATGATGTCTTTACCAGCTTTATAGCTAGCTGTAAAATTACACTTGCTAATTGCTTTACGTCGTTAAAATTTTAATAAACATTTATTAAGTCTCAAAACTTATACAATATACTTTAAAAATTGAAGAAACTAAAACAGCTGGGAATTGTTTTTTTCTGAAAACATCATCTTAAGCTCTCGAAATAACTTAAGGACTTAATGAGCTCAGAAATATGCCATTATACTTTGCAATAGCATGGTCATTGGTTTATGAGCCAAAAATATGTATAAAGTATCCTGACAATCCACTCAGTACGAAGCGAAGATTTTATCGCAGCTACATTTTACAAGTTAGCTGAACTCACCAATTTCCTTCATATTTCAATTATGTATATAAAATTACATTACTTACTGAAGTGCATAAAATTGTATTGCTTAGATTTTAATGGAAGCAATCTTCTGACATTATAGAAGGAGGGAGATGGGCTGACTGAGTAGTTAAAAAAATGCGAACTTCTGTTACCGAAATAATTTTAATAAATTTTATTTTTCTTCCTGACTCAAAATTTGGGTTTGTCTGGTCTCATTACGTTAGAAGAGAAATCTTGATCGAAGGAAGCCTTTTTATTTTGTTATATTTAAGAATATCACAAAACAAAATTAACACTATTTTAGAATTTTTACTTTTATATCGTCTTCCTGAAAATATTTTCCACCATTTGGGTTGAATAGCTAACTTTAAAACGAATAGTTAAATTTAACTAACGTTAAAATTACTAAGACTTAACTAGTCTTTCAAACTAGTTTTAGTCAAAGAGACGAGTTGAAATCGAAAAAAAATTGCTCACTAAAAGTTAGGTCATATGCAGAAGTTAAGTTTTGAATCAATAGCTTAAAATCTACCATGCTTGCTAGCTACATGAGCAACAAAAAGTATGTTAATGCTTACGAAAATGCTTTGGTTAAGACTTTCGGTAAAATTACAAATAAAATAAGCTTTTTTTTTTATCAGTCTCTATGGTAATAATTGTGGTAAAATTTTGTAATTTTACATAAGAGTCGGTAATTCTGAAAATGCTATTATAATTTGTGGTAACACAGAAATGTTTAGTTTGAAGTCCCTTATTTTATTCAGTAAAAGCTTGATAAATTTGTTTTTGGTATTTTCTTTTTTTTTACTTCTTTGTAATATGTATTTAAACTTCTACCAACCTTAAAAACTATAAAAAAATACCAGAACAAGATTGAACTAAAGCAGTAAACTAACTGTTACGTATCAGACTGCTTAACATCCTAAAATGGGAAGAACGAGATAGCGTGATCTACTCCAAGCCTGGAAATATCTATTTATTTATTTATTGTTACACATAGATATTCAGGTTTGGGTCCTCATTCCAACGTTCGGATTATTAGCTCGTTAAAAATGGATAACACAGTGCGATATCACGAAAACAATACGATCCCTTTAACTCTAAACAACTGTTGATGCATTTTTGTAATGTCTCTCTCTAACTGTTCTTCAACTCGACTTCGTACTTCGTAGTGATCATATAAGCCTGCTTATGTATGCGTAACAATAAATAAATACTTGGAACATTAATGCATATTTTTTAATTTATTCGCTTTATAAGGGTATCCCTGGCTGAACACACTCCCTCTGTTCCGGTATGTAGATTGGACGGTATGTAGATTGGAGCTAGAGGGTTTGTAGATTGGAGCTAGAGGGTATGTAGATTGGACGGTATGTAGATTGGAACTAGAGGGTATGCATATTGGACGGTATGTAGATTGGAGCTAGAGGGTATGCAGATTGGAGCTAGAGGGTTTGTAGATTGGAGCTAGAGGGTATGTAGATTGGACGGTATGTAGATTGGAGCTAGAGGGTATGTAGATTGGACGGTATGTAGATTGGAGCTAGAGGGTATGTAGATTGGAGCGGTATGTAGATTGGAGCGGTATGTAGATTGGAGCGGTATGTAGATTGGAGCTAGAGGGTTCGAAAGTACCGCAAAAGGTAAGCAAAGATACTCTTTGTAAACAATGCCTAAATTTGTGAGCCGAGGTAGCTTACGGTATGGAATGTTCGCCTTCCAATGAGGTAACCCAGGTTCGAATCCCAGCGTTGATTTCTCGATACGAATTCTCCTCCCAGATAGCACCAAACCCAGTGCTTACGTAAAAAATATCCTCAGTGGTTAACGGATAATGGGTTAGAGTTCCCTTTTCGTCAGGCTACCCGTAGGAGGTTTTCGTGGTTTTCCACGCCATGTAACACAAATGCGTGTTTGTTCCACTGAAAAGTTCTCTGTGAAGGCTTGTTTGTCATAATGCTTGATTCAGGAATCCTCTTGACTTCTGGATTGGGTTCAAAATTGCTAGGTTACGGAGTTGAACATTGATAGTCGTAAACTCAGTATTGGGTCAACTACGTAACGTCGGTTATAAAGTAAAATAAAAATGCGAGTAAAATGCTGTTGATCAGAACTGTGGAATATGTAGTTTGAATCTGACTTATGCCCAATAAAAATTCCCACTAAATTCTACTAACGTAATGAATTTTTTATTCTGTAATTGTAAATTTTGAGTTATGCTTTTATATTTTGTATACGATTATAAACTCTATTCTTCATATTTGTTTTTTTACAAAAATATTTTTTAAAAATTAGATGTAGTATCACAACATAAAGTTTTAATAAAAATAGTTAAAAAATATTTCGTACAAAATATTAAAATTGTACTAAACCATTATAAGAAATTAAAAATATACATAGATGAATTACATAAAAAAAAGAACTATTTAGTGAATATTCATGAACTGGAAAACTATTTGGAAAACTACTGTCATTTTTTTAAAATTAATTAAGTAACTTGAGTGAAGAATTTTCTTAGAAATTTAAAGATTAAAACTTGCAATTACTTTTAATTAAATAATACATTTGTCTGCGTTATTATTTTTTTCTTTTTTCCGAAGTTCAGTTAAAAACTAAGGCTCAAAAGCATTAAAATATGATGATTAATAAAATTTTATGTGCATAATAATAATATCATAATAATCATTGAAGAAAAAATTTTGTTTCCATAATTATAACTATGTGTCGAAAAAATATCATAAGGTAAGGTCCCCTAATCTACAGGACCTAACTTTGAAGAGAGCAAATTCTTTCAGAAAGCAAATTCTTTGACTCTACTGTCGAAGCAATAAATATATTAAGCTTACTTTATGGAATTTTCAAAATGTTTATTAAATAACCGAAATTTATTTAACCTCAGCACAATTCAAGTTACATAAAAGATTGATTTTATAGCTTATGAGTGTTTCTGCTTATTATTTTGGCCAATCAATAATTTTAAAGAATAGATATTAAAAAATAGTCAGAACATTGAATTTTTTCTTATCTGTATTGTGCTAGAGCTCCTGTCATTATTATTTACTTAGAATGTGTTAAAACATTTCTTTAACTTTGAATGATATCAATGATTTCTCAATTTTTAAAAAACTGCAGAAGCTTTGTAACCCAATATTATCTAACATTTTCTGACAAGAATGTTGAATTCTATGTATTTTTTATTCTATGAACCCTATAAATATCTTGGAAAATTTTCGAAAAAATATTTATAAATTAACGAAGTTAAATAATTAAAAAAACGTATAAAAGAAAAGTATTATTTTTACTCTTTGGAAAGATGCTTTGAAAAAGGATTTATATATGAAGGCAATAAATTTTGTTCTTTTTTGAGTTCTTTAAATAAAGTTACATTTTGATAACTGTCCTTCATTTTAATGAAACCTGCCTGAGGCAAACTTCTCGCAAAAGTTAATTACTTTTGAATTAATTGGTTATGAATAAACATTGCTGTTTAAGAAGTTGCTCTTCTTGAATGTTATTCTAACAAAATAAATGTTTCATAGACTATAATAACTGTCTCATTATAAATCACTTTTGATGCCTCTACTTTAGGTATCTAAATTGTAATTATAAAAAAAATTATTCCTAGTTACATTTAGTTTTATTTCATCAAGAGAAAACAACTTACGGTGGGTATATATTTTTTTTCTATTAAGTATAAGATTATTTAATAAAACATTATTTTGTATTTTTACTTCGAATATTAGATAGAATGCATTTCGAATATCAAATTTTAAAAAAAAATGTGATAACTTTAAGAGCAGGGTAACCACATTCAGGAAAAAAATAGTGACAAATGTTTTATGAGTTTATCGCAATCTTTACTGGTTTTTATTAACCTCCAATTATAAGAATTAAGTTGTTTTTTTGTTATACCTATACTTAATTTTCAAATATTTTCAGTCAATAGTAATTAGATAAAACATTTTGTGGTCTAAATCTTTTTCTACCAATTTATAAATTTTTCCTGAGTTTGACTACTCTGAAGTGATTGTATGAGTTTTTAGAACAGCGAGATTTCTTAAAAAAATTATTAGCAGCTTGGCAATGGATGTAAAATTTATTTTCAAACTACTAATCTAAAATATTTCCAACTTTTAATCACACACATTTTCAAGAATAATATGCAAATTACAAGAAGACACCAAATAATGCTGCCATAATGATGAGAGTGTGCAAGTAAAGGTGCATATGGAGAGTATAAGAGGGGTATGTATGGAGAGTATAGGAGGGTCATATCAGGAGAGTATAAGAGGGGTATATCAGGAGAGTATAAGAGGGGTATATCAGGAGAGTATAAGAGGGGTATATAAGGAAAGTGTAAGAGGGGTATATAAGAAGAGTGTGAGAGGGGTATATATGGAGAGTAGAAGAGGGGCATATCAGGAGAGTAGAAGAGGGGCATATCAGGAGAGTATAAGAGGGGTATATCAGGAGAGTATACGAGGGGTATATAAGGAAAGTGTAAGAGGGGTATATAAGGAGAGTGTGAGAGGGGTATATATGGAGAGTAGAAGAGGGGCATATCAGGAGAGTATACGAGGGGTATATAAGGAAAGTGTAAGTGGGGTATATAAGGAGAGTGTGAGAGGGGTATATATGGAGAGTAGAAGAGGGGCATATCAGGAGAGTATAAGAGGGGTATATCAGGAGAGTAGAAGAGGGGTATATAAGGAAAGTGTAAGTGGGGTATATAAGGAGAGTGTGAGAGGGGTATATATGGAGAGTAGAAGAGGGGCATATCAGGAGAGTATAAGAGGGGTATATCAGGAGAGTAGAAGAGGGGTATATAAGGAAAGTGTAAGAGGGGTATATAAGGAGAGTGTGAGAGGGGTATATATGGAGAGTAGAAGAGGGGCATATCAGGAGAGAATAAGAGGGGCATATCAGGAGAGAATAAGAGGGGTATATCAGGAGAGTATAAGAGGGGTATATAAGGAAAGTGTAAGAGGGGTATATAAGGAGAGTGTGAGAGGGGTTTATATATGGAGAGTAGAAGAGGGGCATATCAGGAGAGTATACGAGGGGTATATAAGGAAAGTGTAAGAGGGGTATATAAGGAGAGTGT
The DNA here is from genome assembly GCF_982258835.1 of Parasteatoda tepidariorum. Lineage (NCBI taxonomy): Eukaryota > Metazoa > Arthropoda > Arachnida > Araneae > Theridiidae > Parasteatoda > Parasteatoda tepidariorum. The sequence continues at coordinate 50,945,184 of NC_141766.1, forward strand.
GAGAGGTGTATATATGGAGAGTAGAAGAAGGGCATATCAGGAGAGTATAAGAGGGGTATATCAGGAGAGTATAAGAGGGGTATATAAGGAAAGTGTAAGAGGGGTATATAAGGAAAGTGTAAGAGGGGTATATAAGGAGAGTATAAGATGGGTATATATGGAGAGTAGAACAGGGGTATGTCAGGAGAGTATAAGAGGGGTATATAAGGAGAGTATAAGAGGGGTATATAAGGAGAGTGTAGGAGGGGTATATAAGGAATGGTGGCAAAGAAGTAAAATTGTGCATACACAATCCGTAAGTCAATCAGTGTCCTAAACAAACAGTTATGACCTAGAGGACGCATATGGATGATTTTTATGTTTCAAAATTATCGGCAGCTTGAAATGTGATGATAGTATCGGAGAAATTGCCTAAAGTGTCATCTCTAGGCTCTGGCAACGATTCCAAGCAAATTCCTAGCAAATTTGGGAAAACATTACAGTATAGGTCGTCCCCGAGTTGCAACGTTGAATGAAGACGGGTAATTGGTGCTAACTGCTAAAAGAAGCAGCACAGCAGCCACATACACCACAGTTTCAAGGCAAATCGTTTACAGACGTGTGGGAAAGATACGCCAGATGTGTTTCACTCACAGCAACTCTCTGGCGCATGCAATTAGTCTGAGAACATGCAATGTGAATATCGCCACAGTAGGCCTGAGTGATATTTTCCGACAAGTCTAGATGTAGCCAGCAATCTGATTCACGTTGAACTTTTATTTGTAACTTTATGTACGGTGGATCAGGATTTCTCGTTTGAGAAGGAATTTAATGGGATCTAGATATGCATGCTAAAATTGGAACCACAACAGGCCTGACTTATTTGAATTTCATTCGGGAACAAGATGAGTATTTTTCAGGAGTACGGAGTTTGTATTTGTGAATGAAAACATCCGTCCTTATAGTTCAAACATCATAAATGAATGTTTTCTATCTGAGGATACCTTCTGTATAGAATGGCCAGCATCCTCACCTAACTTGAATCCGCTATAGCAAGTGTGGGATATGCTTGGCCCTCAATTTGTAGCCCGTGCACCACTTCTTAGATATGTAACGGAGCTTCGGAGAGCATTACTTGCTGCGTGGGGTAATCTTCCCCAAAATCAGCTCGATAATTTGATACTGTATTTCATCGCAAAAGAGACATACAATTTATTTATTAACCATCGCACAAACCATTCAAAATTACGTTTTTGTAAAGGATCTATTTTTTATAATTGGTTAAGAGAGCAAAAATTCAAGTTTTTATGAATGGTATCATGCATTCAACATCTTTATTGTTCTTTATCTTTTGTTTAATAAATGAGCTTTATGAATAAGGCACGTTTGTTTAAAAACCCCAAATGTTAATTTCACTTTATGTTTATCTCGCCAAATCTCTCGAACTATTTAAGCGAATTAAAAAAATTTTTACGCAAAATCAAAAATTCATTATTTTCAAGAATATATCATGCAAAAAAGTAATTTTTACTATATATTCATTATTTTATTTTTTAATAGTCAAAATGATTGCGAATTATAAGGTGTAAACGTTTTTACAGCATTTAAAATAACTTAATTTCAATTGGCAAAATGCAAAATGTGATCAAAATCGGTAGAATAATTTCTGAGTAATAAAACTTTATAAAAATTATATATTTAAATTTCGTTTTTTTAATATTTTCGACAGTTTTGGTGTGATTAAAATCTGCATTTGTTTTCTATTAGGAATGAATATTTGTTCTAAAGGGCATAGCTTGCAATATATGTCAAAAATGTATAAAAAAAATAACGTATATAAAAATGTGGGTATTACACAAGACATTCCAAATGAGTTCAGAGATTTTATCAGTGTCAGTGAAGCCATTTGTAAAAAATGGATTACTGATTCTGATCCATGTACTTCATTAACAATCATAGCATTCAACCATTCTTTTTAAAATTAATTCAAAAGTGCATTTTAGAAGCCTTGTTTTTAATGTTACCATAACTTACCATAAAGTTGCCGTAAAAAAGCACTCATTATCACGGAAAGGGATAAAATTTTCCCTTTCCTGAAATTTTATTTGTAACAACTTGAATGTATGTTTCCACACCAGTAATGTTTCTTTCATTTTTCTTCTTGAAATGCAGAAATATTATCGCAGTCGATCCAGTATCTATACATATGTATGGGTGCCTGTGTAGAAGGGAGGGAGGATTCTTTTGGAGCCAGAATGTGATGGATGAGCGTGCATTTTCAATACTATCAGTCAGAACTTGGCGCATGTAATATTCATAGTAGCTTACATGAATGGCGAACTTTGCATTTAATAACATAATAAAAAATGAAGGGAACACTTACTTTTAAAGAATGTTATTCAGTGATGGTCTACTCAAGTGACACTTTCACTCACACCAATCTTAAAAACCAATTTTTTTTTTCAACTCAATAAGTAATTGCTTCAAAAGGAACTATTTTGGGAAACAAAGTATTTAAAAAAAAATATCTGTTCTTTTTGAAATTTTTTTTAACAGAATCCTTCTCGTGTCTTTGGTTGATTGACATGTTATGTATAATTATTTAGTTGAAATTATTCACTCCAAATCATACATCTAATTGAAGGAAAATACTAACCTAATTTTTCTTGAAAATGTTCAGTTTCGAGTCGCGATGGATCAGGGGATAGAGCGTTAGCCTTCCAATGAGATGAACCGGGTTCGAATCCAAGTTGACTCGAGTTGCGCATCCGGCAGTACTGATTTAAAATATCCTCAGTCGTAAACGGATCATGGGTCAGAGTTCCCTTGCCGTTGGAAGTTTTCGTGGTTTTCCTCTCTATGCAAAGAATGCTGATTGGTTCCATCAAAAATTACACCACGAAGGAAAATTTCTCCCAATATTTGATCGAGGAGTTCAATTGTCTTTTGTATTGTGTTCAAAATTACAAGGCTACGGAGTTGAACATTTGTAGTCGTAAACCCAACAAATTGGGT
>NC_141766.1:50953177-50968177 GCF_982258835.1 Parasteatoda tepidariorum
TTCTTCATCGACTTCTGAAGAAAAATCTTTATCGACTACGATTATAAAAATCCACTAAAAAGTCTTCTTAACGATCTTAATCATCCACAAGTATGATTAGCAAAAATATCTCCATCAATCCTGATATGTCTTCGCTATTGATTAAAACGAAGTGATAGTAATGCTGATTTGTCAACAACTGCTGTTCTAAAAGGTCTCAGTCACGATATTTCTAACTTGATATTATTACAAAGTTCAATTCGTTGATTCAGAAGGCAAGTTAAAAGAGATATTGCAATAAAACAAATGACTCGGATGAGACATTGTTATTACGGATGTGCGGATGAGACATTGAAAATTTTCCCAAGACTTTGATGGATCCAAACGAAGCGTTGATCGTATTGCAGTACTTGTTTTCAGAAATGGGAATGAAAATCCCATTTCTGGAATAGAATGAAGCGAGCAAAAAGTTAAGGAAATTGGAAAACAATCACAGAGAAAAAATGACTTCAACTTAGGGCTAGTGTTTTAAAATGGTACCAGTGGGTCAATGAATGGGAGAAAGACACAGTATACGGTAAAGAGGAGTTGGTCGATAGTTTTTCATTGAGATACATTACGAAATCATAATCTTAATCGAAATTTTATTTGAAAGATGGCTTAAAAAAGAACGAAGATGTATAAATGATAATATATTTATGAAATTTAACAAAAGACTATAAACGTCTAATGTGTTCAAAGAACGGTTCAACTACTATTTAAAATTTATAGAGCAGACTTCATGCCTCCTGTTAGTGCCATTATTGAGATCATTTTAACTATTTTAGTGTTTACATGTTTGCTTAACTTTGAGCTTGCTCCATTGCATTTAACTGAATTTAGAAAATTAATTCTCCCGAGCTTTTCTTTTAAATGCTCAATGCAATGTATTATCTAATTATATTATATCTAGAATATATTCAGTCTTAAAATGTATTTGGCTAATCTTAGATAATATAGTTTTCTTCCTTTCCAATGCTTTTTGTGATTATATTTTTAATAAACTTCATTCTTACCACTTTAATCATGTATCAAACAAAGCCAAGGTTATGATTTTATATGGCAGTTCATGATGGGTAAGCAGACAAAAAAAATTACCGCATCACATTAATTATTGTGAAAACTCAGAAACTTCAGAACCCCACACGAAACCAACGAATATAAAGATAAGGGGTCATGCAACGCCTGACTCCAACCCTTACTGACGACACTCTAATTGCCATCAGAAATTTCCAGGCTTGATCCCCCACCTAAAATATTTACCAACAGGAAATATTGAAGGACGTAAATTCAATAAAAATAAATATCATATCATATCATAAATATCATATCAATATAAATAAATAAATATCATTGGTGGAAAAAAAATCCCAACACCGCGAAAAAATAATTGTAGGGTAATTAAATTTTGGCAATGTTTTTGTCTAAGTACCATTTTAATCGATTAAAGTTTCAAGAGAACAGGTTAAACCAATTAAGATAAAAACAATTTCAAATGTAAAATACTGGTGCATTAATAACCGCTGTAAACACCAGAATTTTAAATGCGGCCATGCATTGTGTCATATAGATGCCATATGTCATTTTGCACTAAACCAGTCAATATGGTGATAGTTAATGCCGGTGGTGGATGACTTTAAAGTTGTCGTAAAATGTCCCATATGTGTTTGATTGATGAAAGATCTGGTTATCTAGCAGGCCAAGGTAACATGTCGATATTCTGCAGAGCATGTTGGGTTACAACTGCAGTAAGGGTTAACGTTATACTGTTGGAAAATGCATAGACTCTGTTTTCCAGCGAGCTCTAACTCGACGCCACCCACCTTGTTAACGGCAGTGTTTTGGAATGAATGGAACAGGGCATATCGCTCGAAGCTGTACTTGAAATGGCTGATTTGTAACAGTTCGTTGTGTAACTGCAGGGCCTACTGTAGTTCGCATTTCAGATGCAGACTAAGTACGATGCGCCACAGTCAAACGCCGTACACAGCGATCTTTCCTCTGAGTAGTGCCATGTGGCCGCAAAGAACCTTCCTTTGTCCACTGCTGGTAACAATCAGGTGGCAACAATCATCTACAGTGGAAACAGTTTTTTCCTGTCTTTCCTCAGAAAACATAATAGATCTATACTCTGTCCTCCAGTGTGCTCAATCTCGGATACAGTGGAAACAGTGTATACATTTATCCTCAGTCTTTCTGCAATATCGTGCAAAGAAAATCCATCTTTTTCAAGCCTTATTACGCTACCACGTTCAAAGTTAGTGGGTTGTTGATAATTTCCTCTTTGTCTTCTTAAATGCATTCTTGGCTTATAGCAACTCACTAAATCAAAATGTAACGAAAAATAGCGTTTAAGAACTGTCGACCACGTATTTAAAGCAACCCTGATTTACCTGTGCACAGCGTTGCCTGTACTAACGTTAAATTTATGCTCTTGCGGAATTTGAATAGACATAATCCTTTAGTTGTATGAACAAGCCTACCAAATTCAGTTAATCTATTGTAGCTCTACTCTTTCTTGTTGTTGGGATTTATTTTTCTGCCAGTGTATTTGACTTTTTTTTGCATTTGGTGAAAATGTTTGCACGGTCGCTGGAGGAGTTTTTGGAGATCTCCTCTAAAGATGTTCTTCAACACAATGCCTATCGAAAAACTTCCTTGCCTCCCAAAAGTGAGGTTGTATATAGAGGAGGTCTTTGGACGTTTCACTGTATATATATATATATATATATATATATATATATATATATATATATATATATATATATATATAATGTTATGGAAACACTTCTATACTAATAAATTTTTCATATTTCTCCAGAAATACTTAAAGAATCATCTTATAATTTCGAAGTGTTCAGATTAATGCAATTTCTCATACTTATCAGTGGTGTTTAAAGCTTTTTAGAAGATTGGAAAACAGAAAATAAATTACAAGCAGAAAATAGTGTTTTTGAACAACCTGTACCAAAAGGTGAAGCAATAAATTTCTTGGTACAATTGCTTTAGTTATATGCAGCAATTGCACAAAGTTCGTCTGACTTATCTATTTTATAGATATAGACATTTCTTTTAAAAAAGCTACTTTTTTGTCTCACGTAATTTTTTTCCCATAACTTCAACAATGTTAAAAAAAAAATAACCAAAATTTTCAGACCAATTTCAAATTAATTACAAAATTTTTACTTTTAAACTTGAAAAAAAATTCGTTGAAAACTGTGCAATGTATAAGTAATTAAAGTAGTTCTTGTATACTTTTACATGAGCGGAAAAAATGAACACTATTTTTTTTCTTAATTTTATTGTAAATCTTATTTGCAACTAACGAAAAAATCTAATTTCGAAATCTTAAAAACTTAAAGAGTTTCAAGCAATTTTCAAATCTGTTTTTTTTTAATTTTTTAAGGAAACTCAAAATTATAAGGGGTTTTCTACAAATATTATTTTGAAATCATAAGACGAAACTAAATAGCAGATGATAATACCTCGCAATAAACGCTCATTTACCAAAGTATGATTGCATAAGGAAAGAAAACATGCAAAAGAAAAGATCCTTTCATGGGGGATGATCACCAATAATGCCAGTGTCATTTTTAATAAATCTTGCATTTGCGGAAGACCCATTATTATGTTTAGATTTAATTTAAAAGTACAAAAACAACTTAGAAATTGGCTTGAAACTTGTAAGTTTTTAAGATATTCAAATCGGAAATTTTTCATTAGTTGCCAAATACAAGTCACTAAAAAAATTATGAAAAAACAAATTTAAATTTTTCCCATGCATGCACAGTGTAAAAGAACTAATTTAATTACCCATATTTTGCGCAGTTTTAAAAAAAAATTCTCAGATTTTAAATCAATAATTTTGTAATTAATTTTAAATTCCTCCAAAAAAATTTTTAATTTTATTGAATATTTCTAAAGTTACAGCAAAAAAAACGTAGGACAAATTTTTTTTTTCTTTAAATTTTTTTTTATATAAATCTCCATAAATATTCAAGCTGGGTTTAGGAAATTTAGTGCAATTATTACGCATAATAACAAAAATAATTGTTACAAGTTACATATTTTTTGCTACTTTTTTGGCGAAGGGTCTTTAAAAATACTATTTTCGGTAAGTGATTTATTCCCAGCCCTTCGGACCTCTAACACCTTTAAAGCTCATTGATAAGTATGAGAAATTCCAAATGCCAAGCTATTCAAAATTTATAAAATGATTTTTTAAGCATTTTTTTTCGTGAGAGATAAAAGAATGCGTTAGTATAGAAATGTTTCCATTATTTTGTCCATCTATATATATATATATATATATACAATCTTCTCTGCAACTGACATGATTAAATCTGCAAAATGTGGTTAAAAACATCAAATGGAAAAAAATACATACCACAATTCGTTTTACTGTTACTTTTATTGGACAGAAAATTCGATTTGCTCAAGGTATTAATATGTCATACTGAATAATTCAAAGTTTTTAATAATTTATAAAATGTGGAATTTTAAATGAAACCATTTAATTCGATCAATTTTATAGAAATACTTCACATTTATTGAATAATATTGAAGGCGTTTGTCGGTCAGTTACAAAAAAAAAGAAGAAAAAAAAACTCAGTTAGTTATAAAATAAGCTTAAGGAAAAATATAAGCTAGATTTTAAGGCAAGCTAGATTTTTAGGTAAGATATTTTATGTAAATATATTCATTTATGACTTTTAATATACAATTAACTCATTGAATTTGTAGATTTTGAATAAAATTTAATATATTTCGAATTTATATTTCTATTTCGAATTATATTTATATTTCGAATTCGGGCAATCCAAATCGGGATGATGCTGAGAATGGTTTATGGGTGATGCATTTGCTATTTATTGCATTTTGAATTACTAAGTTTTGACAAACCAGTTACGTGAAGAGCCCCAGCGAGAAGTATTGGTGAAAAAATCTTCCATTCCATGTACAAAATATTTTTTTTCCTCCGAATGAGATTTTATGGACATCTTTTATAATTATGGACATCTTTAGTGTACAAATATTACTAATTTTTTTTCAAAACTAGAGTTACAAATTTATTTTCGTATTGAGTTTGGAATTTTTTAAAAAAAAATGTTCTCAGCAAGCAAAATTATTTGTGTTTTTCTAATGTCTATACTTGCACAGAATATATTGCTATTAATGTTTTTTTCAATGATAGATTGGCAAAAAACATCAACGCTTGAAAACAAGTTATTAGTCTATGCCAGAAAATCATTTATCTCCAAACTTGTCTCAATCCTATGTGATTTTTCTTCTGCCTGATAACACATAAACAATATAGTGGAGCATATTGAGGTTCCTCTTATTAAAGAAGAACTTTGCAATATCTTTTGGGACTATTTGCAGACTGAAATTTCTCTAGTGAAGAACGATACTGCAGTAACATTTTTGTTGGCTTGCATCTTCGGAATTTTAATGGGATTTAATGAGAAATCGATTTATTTTCTAAAATAAAATTTGTCCTGAATTTGTCAGGATTACTTTCCCAGAAACACACTTAAGAAGAACTTAAATTTTGTTTATATATATATATATATATATATATATATATATATATATATATATATATATATATATATATATATATATATATATATATATATATATATATATATATATATATATATATATATATATATATATATATATATATATATATATATATATATATCAACTTCTATATTTAAACTTCATTTCAGTTTATTTGGTTTTCAATTTATTTATTGTCATTTTTTTTTTATAAAATTTCATTTATTTATTCGTTTTTGTGTCTGTAACTGATTGGTTAATTTTGAGTTTCGATATTTAGTTTTAAGAATACGTTTAAAACCATTTTTAATACACAACGTAACTTGAAAAATACATAATTTTAAAAACAACAATCAAACCGAAAAAAGCAATTGGTTTAATAGAATTCAACAGAACAGTGTCGTAAACAAAATTTTCTTGATAAACACCTGCTTCATTTTTCGGATTTGTATTTTCAATATGACAAGCCGAAGGTCTGTCCAATTTTAAAAACAGGTAGGTCTGTACATTTGTACTGGGTATTCCAAGAATTAACCCTAGCAGATTTCCTTTTGCACAATTTAATTTTTTCAGACTGTCGTTCTTATGTCATCTCATCATGTCATCAAACAAATGAATGTTTTTTTTCATTTCTGCTATTTAAGATACCTGCATAATTTTTTTATTTACAGCAAAATATATATATATGTCTGCAATATATAAGAGCATGTAATATATTTTATTAAAATATTTTAAGCAGAATGGCGCACGCTATTTTATTTCTGTCATGAAATACTACAAACAATCCAAGCTTTTGAAGATATTATGTATATATATGTATATATATATATATATATATATGTATATATATATATCGGGCAAATCCGTGGCTAAAATTATCTTCCAAATTTTTTTTCTTTGTTAATTTTTCCATGCGCTGATCCATTTCGTGCGAATCCGAGGCTAAAATTATTTGCGAAACAGGCAATTTATGTTTCTCTTTTCTACTTTATATTTTTCTTAAATAAACATCTATTTTCTAAAACTACTTATGGTCAATTTTTAAAATTATCCAATATAATATTACCTTGCTCACATCCATTTCGGGCCCATCCTTGGTAACTAACAAATCAATGCACATAATAACAAATCACTTCAGCAGTGCCGTAAGAGCGAAATTTTAAAACCCTCTTGCTCAATTTGCGCTTTTGTTTTCATGTTTTGTAATCTGGCAATCTTTCTGCGAAAACATTTTAAAATCATTCTTGAAAAATTTCCGTCCATATAAGTTGATCTGATTTCGCTACTCGCTTTAGTACATTTTTACTGTTTTTTCTTTTTATTTTATTTTATTTTCTGTTTTTACATGTTAATTTTACTTATTTTTACTTTTTATGTTCTATTTTATTTGTTGTAATTTTTATAAAAAACTTTTTGAGTGCTCCTCACACTATTGTATTAATATATTTCGTTTTGGCTTCATTGATACAATATCAGAAAGCACTCTATTTTACGGATATAATCGTGTGGGCTGATGAAAAGATTATATCTTTTTTTTCGGCTTTTTTTTCCGGTTTTTTTAAAAAAAATTTATCCTCTTTTTTTTTTTTTAAACTGTTGTTTGTTATTTTTTTACTTATTACTTATTATTTCCCTTTTTTTTCATATGTCTTTAATTTCTCTTTGCTTTATTCTTCATTTTGAATTTATCTAATGGGTTCCTTTACTTGCAGCTTAGGCGCAATAAATGAAACTTATTGTTTTTCTTAACTTTCTTCGTGTTTTCTTGTATTTATTTATTTATATATATGTATATATGTCTGTGAGTGTGTATAAAATATATTTTTCCATCCAGCTCTTTTTATTTCGTATTTTCGTTCGTATATACACTATCTAGCCATTAATGACCGGACACTGTGAAGTTCGGCTGTGGAGGAATTATGGTGAGGTCCTGTTTCTCATGGTTTGGCCTTGGACCCTTGGTGTTAGTGCGTGGAACCCTGAACGCAGAAGGGTATAGAGACATCCTGGACAATTCGGCGCTTCCCACCCTGTGGCAACAGTTCGGTAATGTCCCGTTTGTGTTTAAACACGATAACGCTGCCATTCATAAAGCACATGCCATCACGGACTGGTTTGATGAAATGGGGGTGCAAGAGCTTGACTGGCCATCCCAAAGTCCCGACATCAATCCAATTGAGCATCTCTGGGATGAGTTGGAGCGCCGGTTGAGGGCCAGACCACAACGCCCCAAAACCACCATTCAACTCTTCGCCATGTTACAGAAGGAATGGCGGGCAATACCTGCCGCCGTGTACCAACACCTAGTGGATAGCCTTCCTAGAAGGGTTAAAGCTGTGATTCGGGAGCGTGGCTGCCCTACGTCCTACTGACTTGATGCTTGCACCTCATGTATCCAAAATGAGGGGTGTCCGGTCATTAATGGCCAGATAGTGTATTGGTGGATAGGAAGACAATGTACAGAATAGTAAATGATTAAAATTTCTGAACAATTGAATAATTTATCGCAGAGTTACAGTAACAAGTTCAATAAGGTGTTGACTCGCCTTTAGCCGGGATACAAGCTACTACACGGCGTGGCATAGACCGATAAAGCTCCCGGATGGTCTCTTGCGGTATTTCCTGCCAAATTCGATCCAATTGTCGAACGAGGTCATCAACTTTCCGTGCCAGATGCAATCGCTTTCCCATCATATCCCAGACATGCTTGATGGGAGAGAGATCTGGTGATCTGGAAGGCCAGGAAGAGTTTGAAATGGTTGCAGACAGTTCATAGCAACACGTGCCGTATGTGGTCTGGCATTGTCCTGCTAAAAAACCAGCCCAGGGCGCTGCAAAAGGAACGGTAGCAAAACAGGTCTTAGGATGTCGTCGACGTACCGCTGTGCAGTAAGTGTACCTCTAATGACGACCAAAGGGGTCCGGCTGTCAAAGGAAATGGCACCCCTGACCATAATGCCTTGTTGAGGGCCGGTGTGGCGTGCAATATTGAAGGCAGGATCCCCCTCTGCCCTGTGCGTCTCCAAACACGTCTTCGATGATCGTCAGGGCACAGTTGGAAGCGCGATTCGTCGCTAAAGACTGTACGTCCCCAGTCGGCATCATTCCAGCCAGATCTGTTCAAAACATTCATGCATACGAAATTTTTAAGCAATCGGACGATTGCTTCTTGGTGCGTCGATTTTTTTGTTATAGAGTGTATATATTTGTGTATATATATATATTTGTATATATATATATATATATATATATATATATATTTGTATATATATATATATATATATATATATTTGTATATATATATATATATATATATATATTTGTATATATATATTTGTATATATATATATATATATATATATATATATATATATATATATATATATATATATATATATATATATATATATATATATATATATATATATATATATATATATATATATATATATATATATAGTACATTACACTTCTAAGAAATAAGCATAGAAGCATAGAATGTTTTCCATAATAAATAAAAGAAGAAGAAAAAAGAGAAAAAAAGTACAAAAATTGTTTCTTAAATTATCGTGAATCGAAATTTCTAGCTGTCATTGATCTCCACTAGCGTTAAGCATTTGCAAAGAATTATTCATTGAAAATGATTACCTTACGTACATCTATCATATTATTATTGTCACTTTTATTAAATAATCAATTTAAAAGTTATAAATAGTATTACAGAATTTCAAGTGCCATTAGAAAAATGTGAATTATTAAAATAAATGCTCTAGTTGAAGTTATGTTTTAATGGAATATTTTTTATGCCTTTTAAAATAGCACGAGTCATAATTAGAACACTATAGGAATTGATAATTGAAAAATAACACTATAGTGACTAGCATTCCATGCAATTATAGAATTTCAAACGCTTATTATATCCAATAAATTCAAATTTATTCAAGTTATTCTTTTTGGGGATGTAGTTTTTATGAAATGTTATGTTATGAAATGTTAACTGTTAGAGTAATATGCTTTATAACCTTCATTTAACAGCCGATCCTATTTTGAGTTTACGATAATATATACTCAACCCCGTGGAATTGCAATTCTGAACCCTATCCAGAAGACAAGGGACCTCCTGGATCAAGTATTGGGAGAAATTTGCTTTTGTGGAGCACTTTTTGATGGAACTAACCAGCATTTGCTTTACATGGAGAGGAAAACCACGAAACCCTCCAATGTATGGCCTAACGGCAAGGGGACTCCGACCCCTGATACGTCTAGGTCAGGTGCGAAATTCATATCGATCAGTCATCGCTGGGATTATAGTAATGCTAACTATGTTCGGAGTTTGACGTTTGAGATGTTATACAGTCATGATGATCAATATAATGGTAAATTAAAATTAATTAAAAAAGTTACTACTATAGTATTCAAATGGATTATTTAAATGGTAATAAGTTGAATAAAGGTGTTAAACAACTTACTACTATTTTAAATATTCATCAATTCTTTTATCAAATTCAATTATTCAATCAATATTAAACAATTGTGATTTATCATATTTTAATAAAATTTGTGTCTTTTATTCCTTTAAATATTGACTTGCGAAACCTAATGTTTAAATTTTTTTCACTTTTATAAATAAAAAGCTATGATAGCTGACCATCCTGCACAAAAATTGTTTAAATTATCTTTAAACAACACTTTTAAATTAACATTTAGGGGAAATGTAAATAAAAATTCGCAAATCTTAAATATAAAAAATTGACATACAATTTTAGTTCAAGTATTAAATATGTATATACATATATATATACATATATATATATATATATATATATATACATATATATATATACATATATATATACATATATATATACATATATATATACATATATACATATATATATATATATATATATATAATTTAATGAAAAAACACTTTGATTTTATCATTTAATATATTTCCCGGTGGGATTTTTCAAAGGATTTCCCTTTTTATTTTTTTAAAAAAGTATCATAAAACTCAATACCCAATATTGTATATCAAACCTAATTAAAATAAGAGCGTGTTAACATTGTAAAATCTCGTTAAGGAATTTTTAAAATTTCTGTTGAAATATTTGTTTTTTCTGATTTCTTTTGTTCATTTTTAAGGTGTTCATTCAATTAACTTCTGATATAAAAGATGTGTTGGAGCGAGAATTATCCTTTTCTCTTTTTAACTCTGATCATTTGATAGATCAAAGAGCAATTATCGCATTTATTTCTCATAGATTTGGTAGAGTGATTTCCGTTAAATATGCGGAGTTAACTGTTCATTGATCATGTGTAGAGTAAATATCGTCCAAACATTACTAAATATTTAAGTAAAAAGAATTGCAATTTTTCACTATATATTAAAATTTACATTAAAATGACAAGATATTTGCAATGAAGCAATAATTTGCCAAAAAATCAAATTTTTACTTTTTATAAAATATTACAATTTACAAAATTTACAAAATTATACAAAAATATAATATTTAAATCTAGATATTTAACTGAACATTAAAAAAAGTATCTTGAATTCGAGTGAAATTGAAGAAGTTGTGTCCAAAAGAAGTATTTGTTCAGAAGTAAAATTTGAAATCAGTAAAAGTCATTTTTCTCAAAATATATATATATTTTTTTTGTTGACAAATTTGCAAATTTCAAACTGTTCCAGCGAAATGAATTTTCATTCTATTGATCTGAGAATTTGACGCTATATATTTATGAATATTATTAACATTTTGTTGGAAAAGTATTTTGAATTAAGTAAATAGTATTATTTTTATACATTATATTTTATAGCGGTATGATGATTATTTTTCCAAAAATGCTGGTATTTTTCTGCTTCATTACTGTTCTTTGTTTCGATAGTAAAAAGTAAAAAAGTACTCCCTAGAATTTTATCATATCACCTAATATGCAATATTTCAATCGAATTTCGTCATTTTAACAAAATTTCAGACGCGTGGAATAATGTAAAAAAAAATTATAAATTCGAAATTTTATTATTTTTTATTTCGTAAATTTTAAAATATTTTTTGAAATTTCGTATACAAGTTGTTTTTAACAATATAAATGTATACTGTGAATTTCAAAAAAATCCCTTGATAATTTCTAAAAAAATTTTGAAAGTCCTTCGGCGCCTTAAACAAGTATATTTAGCTCTCAATTAAGACATTTAAATAGAATATTTGATTAATACGTGAATCAAATGATGACATAATAACATTTTGTCAGATTACTTGGGAGAAGTACTTTTTTTTTAAATTTGTGTCACTGGAGGTCACAATCTACAACGATTGTCCTAAAATAAAAAGGGCCTTACGAAATTAAACTGAACTTCAGTGGAAGTGGAGTGTTTTGGAAAGGGAATTCTATATTCTTATCTTCAATTTATACACGTCCCACAAAATCTTTTATTAAAGACAAATTTGAGAAAAAATACAATTTTAAAGTATGATGCAAAATTTACTTTTTGCTTCATTAGGAAAAGAGAAAAAAAATCATGTTCTTTTTTTTTTTAAAAAAATGCATATTTTTTCTAAGCAATTTTATTAGTTTATTTTTCTTCGATAAAAAGACAAACCTACGCTGTAAAAAATTCTGTGAAATATAGCTTCGAATTTAATGTCGAAGTAACTCTTTATTTCAAATTAACAGCAAATAGAGCTGTCATATACAATTTAAAGGGTATAGTTAATTCTAAATGCATAGAGTGGAAAATGCTACACCAAGCGAACGCGTATTCATACAATATATGAGTTAATTTCTGGAAACACAAAAATTGGACAGTTTGAATATCGAAGTAATTTGTTAATACTCGAGTACGAGCTGGCGCGAAGTTTGTTGTTTTCTTCTCTACTGCAATAACTGTGGTGCAATACGTGTCCGAATTTTTTGTCGAAAAACTCTAAACATTGTGTGCTATTTCAAGCTAATTCCAAATCGAGCAATCATACACATTTTAAAGGGTGTAGTTAAGTTTTAAAAAGATAAAGCTTATGACGAAAAAAATTATATACTATATTTACAAATTATTCTCGCCAATTTTGGAGTACACTCCAAAGCTCCAATTCCATGCCATCGATTTTCTTTGTTTACAACCGAAAGATAATCCAAGATAAAAACCTATTGATTGACCAACATAAATGTGATGATTACCATCTTGAATTTCCATCAGAAACCCTCATACAGCTTGCTGGGATCATCAAATCTATCCAACATTTTAAGTTAGAAATTAGTACCTTTTCATGTTAGGCCAGTATAGCATACCTATCATAGTATAATGGATTTTATAATAGGGCAAAAAAAACATCCATCATGATCCTATATAATTTACTGGTTATAATTATATTTTCCTTCCCAAACCATCATGCCTTTTGTTGGGACCATCAAGAATGCTCAACACTGAGATATTAGAATTGACCCAACTTCATGTTGAGTCAATCACACTTTCTTCCCTTGGATTTGGACGGGCTTCCTTTACTTCAAACAGTGATATTACCTTTACAAGGTGCATTACCAAGCGATGATCATTTTAGCTGCTCACCGAAGCAAGGAAATAGTGTTGTTTTCACCATCGCCGCACACCCGCAGCATCTTCGCTTTACTTTTTTTTCTTTCAATAGGAAAAAATAAGACTTTTACTGGCAGTTTCTGTTAAGCGAATTTTCACGTTATTTTACCGACAATTGGTATTTATAGCCTAAAAAATTGATATTTGTAAAATATGATTTTTGTGTAAATATTATTTTATGTTTAAAAATTTCAGACACAAAACATTGACAGCAGGAGATGAAGAATACATCATTATTCAATGTGAAATGGTTTATCATTTATGAGTTTATTATAACTTATTCTATCATGAAAAAAAGGATGATGCTCCATTATTAATAGCAAACATTACTCGAGAGATTACTAGTCCAGTAATAGAAAATTAATGCTTCCCATCATCAAATGATGAACGTTGCTGTTTCACCAATGGCAAAAAACTCTTTAATGGTTCACCATCATAATACTGAACCAACATTTTCCATCATGAAATGATGGAGGTTGTTGGTCAAAGAATTTCTAACCTAACATGTTGGTTGACCATTATATAGCAAAATATCATCTTCCAACATGAAATGATGGAATTTTGATGGTTCATCAAAATCCATTATCACATGATGGTTACCATCAAATAATGTTGGGCCATCAAGAAACCAACATATACCATTAAAATATCTTGATGGTTCGCTCAAGAATTTTGTCTTGTGAAGTTAAGTTGGGATTTCGCCTTGCGCTTCTGAACATTTAACAGAAATATGTACACTGTAAAAAAAAAATTTATGGAAAGTTGCCAACATTTTTGTATAGTTGAGTTTTGATGTATAGTTGAGAGAACTAAGATTTCTTTCCGTACAAATAGTCAAATTTTTTATTTACTTTTCCTCTGTTATAGTTTTATTTATTAAAAATTTTTTTTTGCTTGGTTGTTTACTCACAACACATATTTTCATATATTAAAATCAAATTAATGGCTTCAGGCTCTATTACGAAAACATTTAATTTTGTTTAGGAAACAATCACATTTTTAGTAAGATATTCGCACTATAATTCGTTTATGAAATTGTTATTTTGTCTATTTTATATAATTTTTTGCGGGATAACTATTGTCACCAGCAAATGGGTTAAGAAAAGTCAATATTTAAAAATACTTTTATTAATTTTTTCCGTATACCAGTCACGTGATTTTAAGCACTTTTTAATTCATCTTCGAAAATATTTATAATTTGTAATATTTTTATGGTCTCGCATTTATCTATTCTTTTTCGTTACTGATCCGTTTTCTCAGATGCAACATTTTATTTTTCATTTTTATATTATAAAATAGTCATTTAAAATGAATTTATTATTCTTTAAACTGCAGTTTAAAACAAATTTCTCAAATGCACGAAAATTGAATGAAAAAATTAAAATTAAATTGAATAAAAAATTTTAATTAAATTGAAAAAAATATGTAAAGATTTAACAGATGAGAGAAAACATGTCATTCGCTAAGTAAGGATGGATAATTCTTCCTTTTACTGAAAAGTTTTCTCAGTAACTTATCGAATATATTCTTATCTCAATAAATAATGATGTACAAGCTTTTTGAGAAGTTTACATAGAGAGGCAAGTCTTATTGAATTTCAAAACCAGCAACCATTTCTTTCATATTTCAATTCCTTTCAATAAAAATATTAACTATTCATTTTCTTCTTGGCTGAGGAATCTCTATATACTTTTTTACTTGTTTCGTCTTTCAATAAAAAGAGAAAAATGCTTTTTTTTTAATGCTTTTTTTGAAAAATGTTTTTTTTTCAAATAAAACATAAATTTATTTAAATGCATTTATCATAAAAAGACTCCACT
>NC_141766.1:50973177-50993177 GCF_982258835.1 Parasteatoda tepidariorum
TTATTTTCTTTTTGACGGAGTAAATTCGATGATTGGCGATTTACGGAAAAAAAGTGGCAACCTTTTGTGTGGTTTGTACTTTCATCTTTTCGGCGAGAAACATTTGTTTTAGTTGTTTGCAAGCCGTGAAATATAGCTGAGATGGATAAGCTATCAAGGTTCAGGATTACTCAGTAAGACTTTGAAGAATGGAGAAAGAACTAACCAAGTGGCCAAATAATTACAAAGATAAAAAATCTCGCCAGAACATAAAGAGAGGGTAGATTATATATATATATATATATATATATATATATATATATATATATATATATATATATATATATATATATATATATATATATATATATATATATATATATATATATATATATATATATATATATATATATATATATATATATATATATATATATATATATGAATGATAAAAAAATGATGGAAGGTGATAAACAAGAAAAGAAATTTTTTCTAAGGTTCATCTGCAGAGTTTGTTCTTTATTATTACTCGTTAGTTTGAAGCGTCCAAGTTTCTGACATTACATTTTTTAAAAAAGTAAGATTTCTACAAGTTGAAACAAAGCAAGATTTTTTCGAAATTGATTACAGTAAAATACGATTCATCTGAAGATCTTATTTCATATAAACCAAAGAAAGCGAATGGATTGTATTCTCTTTTGGAGAACTTTTATATCAATAAAATGAATTTATAAAAAAAAAAAAATCTGGTTAGTGACAGATCTTAAATATAAAAAGTTAATGCTTTTAAATTCAATAATAAGCAAATGCTTAATTCTTGTGCTTTAAGAGCCATATGCTCTTAAATCATTGGGTAGTCATATTGCAAAAGCTACTTTTTTTGTGAAAAAGAAAGTTGTCAATAACTGTAATTAATTGAGCTACAATTTTGTCTATTTGCGTGTGCATGCGTTCCTTATCATAATATCCGTGTTCTTATATAACAATATTTGCATTTTTATTATATTTACATAAAAATGTTAGCAATCTTCACCTATTTAAATAACTGATTTTTTTAATTTTTTAAGTGGTAGTTCAGTGTTAAAGAAAGAGTGATTCTCCAAAGATAGAAACAATACAGTTAACAGCAGTTTATCTTGAATTCTTTTGATATTTATGCTTTAAATGTACTAAATATTCTTCACTCATGCATTATAAGTTTTTATTTATTCCATATTAACAGAATAATAACTTTTTTTATCGAATTTGAAAATGCTCCCATCTCTAATAATATTAAATATGAGCGGACACCATTTGTACGATTGACCAAAATACTACTTGTCACTCGCTCCAAATTATAAAATATGTATTTAGTTTTTGATTGTTACATAATACATTGAAAAAGTAAATAGTTTTCTTTCGTAGTTATTTATATTGACAATATAAATAACTAAATTATTCGCCTGTACTTAGTTAAAGTTGCTTAGTAAAAGCTCTTCTTAATAAGAAGTTCAGCAGAATTTTTCTAATAATAAACATTTAGATTTTGTAATATTACTTAATTTTATTAAACAAATAAAGGCCATTCCTGCTGTCGATAGGTTTTTGTTAAAAAAGAAAAAACTGAAAAATAATAAAAATAAAGCTATTTCAATCACCAACATCTAAAACTAAAACCAAAGCTACCTAGTGGGAACAAGCAACTGATGTAGATTGGTTTATTTTTAATCCTGTATGAAAAAAAAAGAAACATCGTTTTTTTTTGGGGGGGGGGGGAGAATTCTATGGACATGCTTTTATAATGAAAAAACAAAAATCAAAATGCATAAAAGACTGCAAATCATGTCAAAGTAAAATCAAGTCTGTTGTAGTTTGAAATTAAAAAATATATATTTTCTAAAATAAAAGAAAAAAAATACATGACCTCCCCTCTAAAACAAAAACAAAAAATCACTTATGCTTTCGCCTATATGTTCATTATCGATAGCTTCCTCCCTCCATGTCGCACAACACAGAGACGTCAGGATAATTACTGTCTTCAAAAATTTAAAGGGTGGTTCTAGAATAGTATACAAACAATAATCGAACATATTTCCCCTTCTAAAACATTTTTTTAAAAACATTTCATGAAACATTTCATGAAAAAAAATTGCGAAAAAAAAATTTTTTTGAGAAAATGTTTAAGGGTTTAAACAAAAAGTTTTTCGTTACTAATACTTGATCTTTTCCTCCCAAAAGTAACGAATCTTCAAGTAACAGTGCGTACTTTTTTACTTTTATGACATATAACGAAAGTAAAAGTTTTTTCATGTATGGTGAAGCACAAGCTCAATAAAATCGCGTGCATCAATGTTATAATTTTTGCTCAAGAATAGAAACTGCGCGTTGTTAGGACAACGTAATTTTAAATACATTTATGGCGTTCAATAGATTTTGATATTGAAGGTATAGTGAACCTATATATTTTTCCTCTAAAATGATGTTTTTCTTCCCGTCTGAAAGTAACTATGCTTAATGCTATAAATTACCTTGTAGATAGGTGTAATTATTAAATATTATCGTGTCGTCAATTTGTATTCACCGTAAACTGCATATTGTGAGAAGTGCCTTCTCTTACTACTGGTAATCACAAGCATTTGCAAAGCTTTTATTTGGATGAAGAATTCTTGTGCATTTAAATGTAGCTATTATCACTTAATTTGAATTTATATTATGCACGGACGCAAACCATACTTTAATTCACCAACTCATGATAATGTGAAGTTAGGAGCAACTATGGTGGTGGTAAACAATGTTTTGGTGACTAAATCTTAAGAAATGGTTTTTACAGTTTGAAAAACAGTTTGCTAATGGCAATATTACTCATGATTTAATTAGCTGCTACTTCATTATTTGGAAATATTTTAGATTTTATCGTAGATATTTTATAAATCCCGCCTGTGGATTGAAAATTTGAACTGCCGCGCCGCTGAGTTTAGTTTAGTTTAAATGCTATAAAATTATTATTGCAAAGTTAACTAGAAAGCTTGACGCATTCATGACTAGATCTCAAAATATATCTGCAAATGCTTGATATCACAGCCTTTTGAGATCATTTCATTATAAACTATATTGGTACTATTACAAATTTAGAAACAAGGCACATCACAGTGTAAAGCGCAACGCAGAGTGTTTCAAATTGGAATTTCATCATGACCATTAATTGGCACACATTTTCTGAAAACACATGGTGTTTTGGTTGATATTTAACAAAGGCTTTTAATTGATCTTTTAACATCATTATCAGTCCAAACTAAAGTAATTAAAGAATCCTCTTCACTTTTAACACTACTCGATAGTAATC
Organism: Parasteatoda tepidariorum; assembly: GCF_982258835.1. Taxonomy (NCBI): domain Eukaryota; kingdom Metazoa; phylum Arthropoda; class Arachnida; order Araneae; family Theridiidae; genus Parasteatoda; species Parasteatoda tepidariorum. Next base: position 50,976,479 of record NC_141766.1, read on the forward strand.
ATCTTGATCCAGATGCTGCAAGAAGCGCCTATCTTCAAAAAAGATAGAATTTGATGAAATTAACGTCTGCTATAATGTCACTGATGCTATTGGTATAAAATGTTCACCCCTGCCAAAAGTGCGTAGATTGGCTCCAGATAAGTTAAAAATCACCAAAGCTGAATTTAACTACATGTTTAGACGTGGCACATGCCTATCATCAAGTAGCTCTTCGTCTAGTTAATTGCATCAGGTCGAGAAGTGGAGATTATAGTGAACAATCATACTTCACCTACATAATTTTAGTCACCAATTAGAATATTGCACTGTATATTTTACATTATATCGTCGTTAATCAAATTCCAATGGAGTCATTATGCTTAGAAAAAAACATCTATTAGTACATTATTCGGACTGTTCGAAATTTACCTTGATGAGTAATGGACTTCGGAACGCTGCGCAGACACTTCACCGATTTATGCTTGAGATTTTATATGACCTAGAATTCTGTTTCATCTATCTAGATGACATACTAGTCTATTATTTCTAGTCGAGAATTTACATCATATCAGAACATCTTTTGAGAAATTGCAGCAATTTGAATTAAGAATTAATCTCAGTTAATGCAAGTTTGCTAAGCCTGAGATAAATTTTATTGACTACATTATGTCTCTAAAAGGAATTCACACCATGGAAGAAAACTTTAAAGTCATCAAAGGTTTTCACAAACTTAAAACAGAAAAACTACTATGAACACTTTTTGGAATTATAAATTTCTGTAGAAGGTTTATTTTTTAGGCAGTTTAACATTAAGCAAGCTTATACGATTATTTAAAAACAGATTATTTAAAAACTGCGGTAAATTATTTTAAATACTTTTTCTTTTAATCTGATTAATAAAGATGTGGGGGCTCTATCAGATCAATCTTTTCAATTCCTATGTTTATTAATTATTATTTTTATTTTATTTTATTTCGTGCGAGTCGCATTCATATTTGAATGTATTTAAATAAAAGCTCAGGTAGGGCGTGAAAATGGGGCTGTGACAGACACAGGCAGAATTTAATTTTACGTGATTTCTAGAGCATTAAACGATTGAGAAAATATTAGCAAAAAATTCAGATAACTTAGTTATGTTGGCATTAAATCTGTCGAAAAATCTTTATTTAGTTTCGTCTATTATTTTCAAGACACGCAGAAAACTTTTATTCATCTGGTTTTTCTTCAACTAGTTTGACATATAATTAAAGAGAAATCTTACACTGTTAAAAAATAATTTTTTAACAATTTAAATCCATACTATCGTTATTTTTTCAAGTATTTAATTCCACATGATTAGAAATCGAAAACAATATCTTGGATCGCTGCAAAATTAATGGGAGTTCAATTGTTCACGTAGAAAGTATTTAAAATAAAATAGTATCGTAAATACAGTAATACATATTATTAGAAGGTTTCTAAAACTCAACAGAAATTTTTCTATAGATGGTTTGTGAAGCCAAATAATCCTCCAAGGTTTAATGTCGAATTTAAATGTCGTTTCAAAAACTTTTCATGTTGAGTTAGTGGTGTTACATGCAGCAATGTCTGCTATAAAATCGAAAACAGAAAAAAAAAGAAAATGTAACGATAAATTATGAAAACCATTTTTATCCCCCTGAAGATGCAATATTTTCCCAAACTTAAACTTTAAGATACTTTCCTGTTTAATCATCATGTATTTCTGTACTGTCACAATGTATTTCTAGTATATCTTATAAAAAAAATTCAGAAACAACTTTTAAATTTCTCGTTCTGAATGCTTTTAAATTCCGATGTTGGGTTTACTTAACAATTTCGACAATCTTAAGCCTTGTTCCAAATTTCTTGATTCAGAAGAATGTGAAAATTAATGAATTACCCTACTCTCTAGCGATTCTCTCCAATTCTCATGCAGGATTTTTGCTTAGGAAACTGGCAATTTTGCTAAAGAAACAAAGTTACGAAGCCATTAAGAATTGAAGAGCAATCCGAAAGATAATTTTAAAAGTTATTTCTGAACCTGTCAAGATCCAGTACTGAAGTATAATTAGAAGAAGTTAGCATTGCATCAGGTGCAGCTTACTTTGAAACCTTTTAATTCGGTATGGAATTCACAAAATATATTCAGAATTAGAAGCTGCACCTTGCATTTCAACTTCTCAATAATATTGATCCGTGATTTTTCAGAGACTCAAAAATCCATATAAATAAATAAATGGAAAACGTATCACACGTAAAGCATTATTTTCAATATATATATATATATATATATATATTGAAAATATATATATATATATATATATATATATATATATATATATATATATATATATATTGAAAATAATATATATATATATATATATATATATATATATATATATATATATATATATATTGAAAATAATATATATATATATATATATATATATATATATATATATATATATACAGTACCCTTCCATATTATTAGGGACACTTAAAATTTCTACCAAATTGTCATTTTTCAAAGTGTTATAACTTTTTCAAAAATGGATCAATTTTCATAAAAATTGCAGGATATCATGTTCAGGTCTTCTACTTTTATCTAAAAATTACTAATTTAATTTATCTCAATTGTTTGCATTAATTTGCCCATTTGAGCAAAGCAAGTTTTTTTTGAAAAAAAATGTCAAGTCTGACAAGTTGCTACTTTGTGACAAAATTTTTTTAATAAAAATCATTACTTACGCATTAAAGTACAAGTCGTTACCTTTAAAACGCGCTAATGTAAATGATTTTAAGATTTTTTTTGACTGAGATATGAGATTTTGAAACTTTCTTGTCATTTACAGTGAAAAGTGAGTTGTGGCAGTATTTTTGGTGAAAATTAGATTTCAATTGAATTGAAGGAAATCGATATCAAAATTTTATAATAAATTTGAATTGTTTATTCAAATTATATAATAAATTACATATATAATAAAATTTTTATATTTATACTCGAAAGTATAAATAATTGGTTTTATTTATAAACGTCAACATTTTCACTATTTAATGTTGTGAATTCGAATTCAAAATCTCATATCTCGGGCAAAAAAAATCGTAATGTCATTTACATTAGCGCGTTTTAAAGTTCACAACTTGTACTTTAATGTGTAAATAATGATTTTTATGTATACAATTTTGTCACAAAGTAGCACCTTGTCTGACTTGACATTTTTTTTCAAAAAAAACTTGCTTTGTTCAAATGGGCAAATTTATGCAAACAATTGAGATAAATTGAATTAATAATTTTTAGGTGAAAGTAGAAGACCTGAACATGATATCCTGAAATTTTTATGAAAATTGATTCATTTTTGAAAAAGTTATGACGCTTTGAAAAAGGACAATTTTTTAGAAATTTTAAGTGTCCCTAATAATATGGAAGGGTACTGTATATATATATATATATATATATATATATATATATATATATTCTAAGCCATTTATTTTAATCAAATCAATATATTACGAAAGAATGATTTCTGGAACGAAATTAGGCGTCACGTACAAAAAGATCAAATACACATAGCACTTGACTGCAATTTGACATGTGCTATTAATAAAATATTCGCTCATTTTTCAGAACTAGTATCATTAGGCCGCCATATTGTCCATCACGGTGTCCATCGGGACAATCCATTAGTAGGCCGCTTTCCTATTCTTAATTACTATCCCATTGTCAAGCTAAATGTGTAGCCCATTGATCGGTTCAGCTACTACTACTGTGAATTCTTCATGTTGATAGCCTCCCTCTCTGCACTACCAATTTAATGATGTAACTCAATCAAAAGCTTGCATTTTTTATGCATTTGTTTTTGGTATTAGATATGCGTACGAAATAAAAAGAGCTGGATGGAAAGATATCTTTGATACACACTCACACACATTATATATATATATATATATATATATATATATATATATATATATATATATATATATATATATATATATATATATATATATATATATATATATATATATATATATATATATATATATATATATATATATATATATATATATATATATATATATATATATATATATATATATATATATATATATATATATATATATATATATATATATATATATATATATATATATATATATATATATATATATATATATATACTGACGAAAAAACATCCCAACACCAAGAAAGAGTTTTACTAGATGAACTAAATTTGGTAGGCTTTGCGCTAGTAGCCTATTCCTTTCCCTATTTTTTATTTTGTCGAAACATTCATAAAAAAGTTTACATGAGGTGATGAAATATAAAGTTAAAATCGATTAAACGAAAAAAAAATATTTTTAATTTTCTAAGCAAGTTCACAATTACAAGAAGATGTTATTTATTTCTAAATATACTGAATTTCGTCTTCATGTCAGTTAATTTCCAGTTGAGACTTTGGATCAAGCATTTCCCGAGTACTTTTCAAAAGTTTCCTGTTTAACTTTTCAAACTGTCAAATTACATATTTTTTTCAAATGTTTCCTGTTTAAGATAACGGTTTCCTGGTTAAAAAACTAATCTCTAAAAAAAAGAAGCTTCTCTCACTTATCATCAGGATGAGTTTCTGTCATAACATTACATGCAAGAGCCGATGTAGCGCAAGGTATAAAGCGCTTGCCTCCTAATAAGGTTAACTGGGATCAATGGTTGGTCGATACAAATTCTGTTTCTGGATTGTAAGTAAGAATCCTTTGCCCGACGAGCTATTCTTGTTTATCACAATGCTTTATCCAGGAGTTCCTTTGTCTTCTGGGTTGAGATCTAAATTACATGAATATGGAATTGAGCTTTTGCAGTCGCTCGCCCAAAAATGGGTTTTAATTTTATTTAAATTTCAAACAAAACTAAAGACCAAAATCAATGCAGTGAAGCTTATATATCTACTACTCATGGCGTAAACGACCTACCTCCTAGGCCAATAATTATATCACCTAATGATCACCTAATAATATGACTAAATTTTTATAAAAAACATTTTCTTTCATTTTCAACCATATAAAAATACAAGTAAATTCATTGGTTTTTTCATCTTGCTAAGCCAGTTAATAAACACCCCCTAAACTCAGAAGTTATAAATAATATAATACTTAAAAACTGGAAAAACACAGATTTTAATTTCTATTTTAAACATTGACTAAATAAACATATTATAAACAAGCAATTTTACGCAAACAAAGAAACTTCATAACATACAGTTTGTAATTTTATAACAGAAACAAAGTGCTGGCAAGTGCCACTCACAAACATACTCACACGGAAAAAAAAAAGAAAGAAAGAAAACCGTTTTTTCAAGAGAAGATTATGCTGCCAGATGTTTCAGTAGGGGAGAGTGGGGTCAATTGTAACAGGGTACGATTGTAACAGAGCAAAAATTTCGAGTGTCGGGTTCTAGATTTGGTTCCTAGGTGGCGCACAAGGTGTATTTAATAAATCTACAAGTACACCCCTGCTGGCAACCATTTTTATGTACTTTTGAAAGAGTTACATCACAAAAGATATTTTCACGCTACGTAAGTACTTTTTTTGGTATTAGAATATTATATTGTAACAAAGTAATTTTATTTAAGCATATAAAAATTATTAACCGAATATGTAAGTGGACACCTTAATTAACAGTTCAAAAAAAATTAGTTTTGTTAATTAACTAGCATTGTTTTTAACAAATGAAGCTGAAATGGCGTCTTGGGGACTATTGTAACAATAAGTAAAGGGACGATTGCAACAGCTGAAAATAAAATTCATAATTTCAATTGCAATTGTTTAACACCTTAGGTCTCATTTCTTATGATTACAAACCATTACTTAACTCTTTAGGAACCACCAATAGTTCCCTATATCATTTATATTATGTTGCATGTACATTATTTTATTTGTCACCTTTCACAGCATAAATTAAAATTTTTAACCCCTGAAAGTTAAAAATTTAATCCTTTAGGACTCTGCTCATTATTATTTTTATCCTAAAATATCACTACTATTTTGATCAATAAAAAAATATATCACAACTATGATAATATGTATAATTAATTATGTTTTAGTTGAATTTATGAACCGTTACAATTGACCCCGTAAGTGGGGACAATTGTAACAAGTGCACGACTGTCAAAAATTGTTAATAACTAATATAATAACATTTAAAATAAGGTATTTATTTTTTTTCTAGTAGAGAATAGTCTACTTTACTCGTCTGTCAATTAATACTAATAATATATTGGATTTTTGTTAGTTGAAAATAGTAAAGTAGAAAATGTTACAATTGACCCACTCTCCCCTACAGTATCAGATAGTTTTCTGTTTAAGGTAGTGGCCCTGAAGAGTCTAGATAAAAAAAAAAAAAACTAAAAATTTTTCTTTCTCAAAAAATATTTTAACTGTTCATTCACTGGTTCATACCCAAGTAATGTAAGCAATAATTAAGTATCAAAAATCATTAATTATTAAATTTCATTATCCAAAAATAAGTAATTTCTGAGAACGAATTTTAATTCTAATTCCTAATTTTTTTTAGTCAGAAATGGTAGATCAAAACCTGTATTCAAGACTTATGATATTTTGAAATGATATGATATTCAACACTAAATACAATTTCACAAGCGCATGTTTAAGATATATTGAAGGGTGGTACAAAAATATGCATCGAAAATGTAAAAGTAGACAACTAGGACCTAATTAGGCACATTTAATTGAGAAATGTGTAGAAATGCTTCATTAAGTCAATATAGAGCGCTATTGCTTACTAAAGTGATTTGTTTGTTGTGATAATGTTGCTTGCTTTTGAGCAGCTATTGTAAAATGCTATTGAGTGCAATTTGTTGGTAAACTGCTTGATTATTAGCTATTATAAACTGTTTATAAATCATTGTTTTCGTATTTAAACTTTCTTATGATTAATGCTGCCTTTACGCTACATTTTCGCATCTACATTTTTATAAAATCAAGCAGTTTACAATCAACTACAAACAGTAAATCAATCAACAGTCACAGTTTACAACAGTTGCTCGAAAGAGCGTTGACCAACAGTGATACATGATTCACAGCGGCACATAAATTGTAGTACACAAATAAGCAACCAAACCTCTACCAAATAAACTCGGTACTTTCACGCACACCTTCCGTATGAAATATGCTTATTTAATCTAACTGCTTTTACATTTTTAACCACTATATTTGAAAAACCTGCATATTTGTTGTCAAGGTCAAACATTTCTTTTTCAAAACTAAACCCTCGAGACGTAAGAAATAAACAAAATTATTATTATTTATAAATAAAATTAGAAATATTAATAAATAATGAATGGAATTATACTTCAGTTATAAAATAAATTATAATGATAAATAAAATAAAATAATATTTTATAATTATATATTTTATATTTGTGCTTTATTAGACAAATCCAGTCCGTGTTTAAAAGTTAATACGTATTCGCTAATGGTGCATTAAATTCAAAATGTACTAATGCAAATGTATAAAGAATGCGTGTATCACATGAAATAGAGACTTTAAAGAAAAATAAAAAAGGTTATGGAAATCAAATAAGTAGGTTTACTTGGGTGCTTCTTATTGGAAAATATATTTCCGTTTTAAAAAATAAATTATACTGTCTTATGAAGCACGGTTTCTGATATGATGCTGGATCCAGTTTTATACGGGACCCAATATCGTACAAAAGCCAGTGTTTCATAACCCGGTATCATTAGGGTTCCTGTTTCTTATGATTTGATTATCATATTGGAACCGGTGTTACATAAGCCGTTACCATACAAGTTCTGATGTAGAGCTCTAAATGTCTAACAATTGATTTCAGATACCTCACTTGAAGACTGAAAGAAGCTTTTATGTCCAACTACTGTCAAAACACCTATTTCAGAAACAAGCCTTGACCTATTAAATTTTTTTATGAACAAAATGTTTCGGTCCGATTTCTTCATGCATATTACTAGACCCAATGAACAATAATACCAAAATGTAAAAAAAAAATTTTTTTGGTATTGTGGAGGCTATTGGAGTTAACATATACATAAAGTTTAAGCACTTGAGGAAAACCAAATGTGTGACGAAATGCTTTCAAGAAGAAAATTATTTCGAGAGCCACTTTTGTAGCTGGAAATTTATTTATTCAAATATAAGTAAAAACCTAACAAATCGTTTCATTTGGCAATAAGCAATAAATGATTAAATCCCCAAAACCTTTGTATTAAGCACTTGGGGGAAAATATAATTTTCTTCTATTTTCGATAAGGATTCGGCAAGTTAGAAACAATAAGAATAAAAGCATGTTGCAAATAACGTATATTCCCTGGGAAAAAAATTACTTTTTCCTTTATCAGCCAAAAAAACCAAACCGGGTAAGAAAGTCTTTATTTTTTGTCACTTGTAAAAGTTCCATAAATAAGTGAAAAAATATTAAGGATGTTTTTCAAGAAATAATCAATATATTTGCTTATACTCTATCAGGGTTTGCTTCTTAATGTTCAAAACTAGAAATGACGGCACACTCTGCCTAGCGTGCTATTCCATATAACATGGTTGTGTCCCTCGTTCGTGGGAAAAATTGCATCTGTTGGAATTCTCTCCTTAATCATTCCTCTTCCATACGCATCTTTTTTGAGCTTCTCGTTTGCGATAAAATTATTTTGTTGCCATATTCTAATTCACTCATTCATTTTTTCATACTTTATCCTTTAAAATGATATTTTTATTTATTTTTTATTCAATGGAAAGGTTTAGACAAAAACGTAAATGCTTTTGTGTGTTCTAATGAGTTCGTCTTATGTTCTGTAAAATATATATATAAAAGATGCTCATTGGATGATTTCCAAATAGCCATAAAAAATGGGTCTTCTTGCCAGAATGAAACAGAAATGACCTCAGGTTTTATTTCATCTGCTCTTGCTGCTGTATATATATATATATATATATATATATATATATATATATATATATATATATATATATATATATATATATATATATATATATATATATATATATATATATATATATATATATATATATATATATATATATATATATATATATATATATATATATATATATATATATATATATATATATATATATATAAATTAACATGAAAAACATGAATAAAATAAAAAACTTAATGGTAGAGAAACAAGAATGGTAAAAGCAAATAGTCGTTATCAAGATACATCTATTGCTATAAATGCGATATTTCTGAATAAATCCTAAGATAAAAATTATTCTTTATATGTGTCGATATCGCAAAAAACCTTATGTTGTAAAAAATCATGAAATAAAAGAAAAATGCAAAAAGAAATCGAACTTACCGGCGGGAATTAAAACGCGGTTTAGGTTTAAAAGTACAATAATAAAACAGTTAACAAAAATCGCGAAGATGTAAAATATTGGAAGTTGTGCTTATAGCTTGAATCGAGTAAAATAAAATTAAAAAATATAAATATATTTGATCGAAGAAGAAGAAAAAAATTTTTTTAGTAAAATATTAGTGCTGCCATATATATATATATACACATACAGCGACAATTAAAAATGAAGGAAAATAGAAATTTCAAAGAAAATTTTAGAGTTTGAGCTTATTAAATTTTATTTTTGCACATAAGCTGCGGGTACATAGGACTCATTAAATAAGAACAATAAAAAGGAAACAACGAAAGAGATAAAAAAGTGAGCAAATGCAGTTCTTATAATCAATATGAGCTTGCCTTAGAAATATATTCCACTGCCCTCTACTTATGCTTTAATTTCCTATTTGTAATATGCCAACTTAGTTATAAAATATTTTTAAATCATTTTTGAATAATTTTGAGTCAAGTTGTTTGTACTTAATTGGCATCCGTTCTCCCATTTCAATTTATATAGTTTTATTTCCATGCTGCTTCATATTTTTCTTGAATTTTCGTGATTTTTACTTGATTGACATGTATAGTTTGTTAGTATTTTTTCAAATATTTTTTTCGTTGCTATGTTTTTTTTAAATTTTTAATAAAAAATTCTGTTTTTGAAAATTTTTTGAGATTCTTTTTAAGTCCTTTTTATTTAAAATCTCTTTTCTTCCTAATTTTTTGAGTTCTTTTCTTGCTTTCTTTGTGTTTTTGTCAAAAGAAAATTTACATATTTTCTTTTTTCTTCTTAAAAGTTTTGTCTGCAAACTCTAGAAAAAGATTAAGTATCTACTTAAAAAGGGATAGTTTTGTTGAAATTGGAGCAGTTAAAAAAGTAAATTATTAAGAAGTATACGTTCTTAGTAGGAGCTATAGTAAAAGAGACTGCGCGAAGCATTAATTATGTATTTAACCCTAGTTTTAGTTAGGTCTAAAGCAAGTTTGACAAAAATAAATCACAAAAATATACTCTCAGAAGGGTGGAAAGGGTAATTGCATAGCGTCTGTGTGAGTAGCCTATCGCTCATGGGCCGCAATAGTGGCCCAACTAAAAAAACACGTGTTTTGGACAAAGAACAGGTGTAAATATGAAAATACACATTCTTTTCAGCAGCAATACTAACACAACTCATAATTCAACTTGAAGGTAATCTTCTTTTAAGCAAACTAAAGTATTTCATATGCATTTTACTTAGAAATGAAAACTTTAAACCCACTTATCTCAAACCATGGTTTTTTGAGTTGTGCCGCTACTGCAGCCCTTGAACGATATTTAAGGGGGCACGGTACCCAAAAATGACCAAAATATCGATATTTTTATTGCTTATAATAAATCTTCAAATTATTTCAAATGCACTGAAAAAAAATCATCTCTCTATCTACATTTTTAAAAAAGTTATAAGTGGTTTTAGATTGCCCTAATACAGAAACTTGATCAGCAGACAGACTTTAAAGAGCTTTTTCTCATAGATGATAATTTTGTGTTTTAATGTTAATTAAATCCTTAAAGAATTTTTTCTATTTAAGATAAAGCTTTGAAATAAACTTCTTTATCTTAAGTATAATACACTTATTTAATCTGTGCATGGAATAAGCATTTTATGAGATATTACAATTTTTACAGCATGCTATATATACCTAACACCAATTTTTGACCTTTTTTTTCTACTTTCTTACAAAATAATCTATAAAAAAATTTCTAATTGATATATAAACAAATGAAGAAGAATATTGTAAGCACTAAGAAAAAAAAATTGAAAATATTTTAAAGTAAAAAAAGCCTTAACAATTTAAAAATTTGAATTTTTTCTTTCAATTTTAAAAAAATTAAACAGTTTAATTATTTTTCGAAAATAATTTTGAAGTTAAATGAGCATGTAAAGCATTCACAGAAAAAAGGATTATACCTTTAATTAAAAAAATTGTTGCAAATTGTTTGATCCAGGTTTCCATTGTCTTCTGGATTGGGTTCAAAATTACAGGGCTACGGAGTTGTACATTAGTAGTCGTACGCCCAAAATTGGGTTTGCTGCTCAGCGACGGTTATAAAATCAAATCATGCACATTTGATACATTTCTCTCCAGTCTTTCCGCAATGTCACGGTCAAAGTCAGTGAGCTGTAGACGAAGGCCTCTTCGTCTTCTTAAAGGCATTCTTGACAAACAGCAACTCACTTTGTCAAAATTTAACGAAAAATAACGCTTACGAACTGTAAAACACGCATTTAAAGCAACCCTGATTCGCATGTTTACAGTGACGCTGCTAGCGACAAACTTATGCACCAAGCTCGAAATTTGAATAGACGCCATCATTTAGTTTTAGCCTATCAAGCCTATCAAACTTATTTTATCTAGCACAATTCCTACTTGGTGTTGGAATTTTTTTTCCATCAGTGTAATTTTTTTTGCTTTTTTTATTTACATTTTTAAGGCTGAAAAAATGTAAAATGATTCATAAGAACTTTCAGACTTGCATCGCTTAAAATTGTTTAAATTTTAACCGGTAAATTGCAAAAGGCTACTTTAGTATGAATAAGTATATCTATGTCATTCGGACAATTTTTTATAGCTACAATATTTTAAAAAAATTTACTTTTGCAATTTAACATTCCATTTACATTGAAAAATCTATTAAATAAAAATAATAAATTTATTCTTATTAACTTCGATATTTATAAGCAATTGCCTAAAGAAGACAGCTTAGTCAGTTCTTCAATGGTTATTCAATACTTTGGGAATTTTTTTGCTATAATTTTCTTAAACTTAAAAGTTTTAACTGTAAAATTTATTCCATATCCTCCCTTGAAGCACATAAACTAATGGAAAAACGCAGTTTTTTATATGCATTCATTTATTTATTAATTTTCATTCCACGAAATTCTAAGTAATCTCTTAAGATAATGTTTTATAAGATTACTTTAGTCGAAAGCTTTCATGTTTAATTCCCTTTAAATTAAATGACGCATTACCAAGTAAGTTAATTACCTATGAAAAACAAATCCCTTAAAATCCTTCATTGACTTTTAAATGAAGTCGGGTTTAAAAAAGACCGACCACTTGGTATTCACGAAATGCTGGGCAGCGTTTTAAAAATTACAATCATGTGGGTCTTGGCAAAGCAAAAAGAGAGATGTTTTCTTTTTTGCTACTATTTTTTTCTTCCGAGCAGCTATCCTTCATTAGCCTTGTACTTCTTCGCAAATAAAAGAGATTGTCGCGATTTTCTTCCGTTGCTTCTATTGGTTGAAAAAGGTTACTTCAAAACATTTCTCATCCTCTTTGTCTTTCCACGATTCATTTACCAACGCAAGAGGTTACACATCATCAAACAAGATCTTTTTATTTTTACCTCCCGCAGATGGCATCTCTTTCTGTTCTCTGACGAAAGATTTCAAAACAAGAATTTCTGTCTTCAGGAATACTTCTTTTTTCTCCAAAAAATAACGTCATTAATAGAAGAAAAATAATTTTAAAATTCACTCAATACTAATAAAAGGAATTAAATAAATGTATGTCTGAAATAAACTTATTTTAAAATCAGCGTAATTATTAGGAAAAAAAGCTATATTTTATAATTTATGGGGCTAGATAAAATTATAGATACCGAATTACTTTTTGGCTAACGACCGATGCATATCATCTTAATGGTTCAAGGGATTCTGAATATGCAAATTAGTGCAGTTTCAGTTTCATATTTAAGGCTTAAATTAGGAAAAAAACGTTACTCTAAATAAAAGATTTTTAAAGGATTTGAGCTTTCAATCTGCAAAATATACCACCATTAACTTAGTCAATGAGAATTAATTCCCTTATATATGTATATGGAAGCACAATGTATATATATATGTATGCCTAATGCCTAGAGATAACACTCTGAGTGATTACAAGTTTCTCGGGTACTGCAAAATGCATACGCATTTAATCCAAGTGACCGATAATTCACCCTTTAAAGGATCGTCTTCGTGTGCTTTCTGTGTCATAATATTCTGTTATTGCTCCGTGTAGCTTGCATGACCCTTGCGAATTGCACTGCTGGGCTGCCATCATTCCTTATACCATTTTCTCAAACTCTCACTTTATCTTGATTTACCATCAATGCCAACTGGTGTATCCTGTAACTTGTAAAACTAGCATATTATTCCTTAAGATATGCGTGAGAATCTTCCAGGCAAAATTCGTTCATTTTCAAGTTATGGAATGATTTGTTAAATTTTATTCTCAGAGCAGCATAAAGGTTTAAGTATATCAAGTGAAGACATGACAGGCTTCTACAAGTTTATGAAACGATTTTATATCCATCACCATTCAAAATTGCTTCACCTAATCTTACTTTTCTCACCCGGGATAATTTAAAGACATTTAATGAACTATGAAGAGCAGCAGAATTTTGACTTATTTCTCTGAGAAAATACCATAACACTCTTTAGTTAAATCAACTCCAGCATAAGGACAAGGTAAAATCTCTATTCAATGTCAAATTCAAAGTTTTATTAATTAATCCATAGAAATTTTAACTCCAAGGCATAGGATGCAATTGTAAACATACAGATACATTGGTGCAGGTACATTGGTTTTATTACAAGCAATTTGGACACCAGATTAATTCCGTCCATACTTGTAAGAGAAGGTACTTATCTTTCACGTTGCTAAATTCGATGCTATAAAGAAACTGCTTTGGATAATACTTGACCAAAACGAAAAAGGAGCCAATTAGGAGGAATGAAAACTTCGCTCTGCTTCTATTTAGATTTACTGTGATTCCTTTTTTGCTATGTTCAAAAAAGGGAGAAGAAGGCTTACAAACAACTTTCAACAAATAGAAATCTTCCAAACCTTATGAATATTTGTTATTATATTTTTCCCTTACTGGACTCGATTGCTGTAATTCGAGAGAAATGTATTTAGCTAAGTATGTGGTATTAGAAAAACTTGATCTTTATTTGGTAAAGCTTAGAATCTTTTTCACACCTGTAGCAAGGTAGAAAAAATCAGTAGTATGCTCAATTTAGCAGTACTTACACCTCCCTCTGATGCAGCAAATCAAAGCTCATATCATATATGCGCAGACGATGCTAGAGTGGGGAGAAACATTCGTTACCACATACAAATTTCTGCGGATCTTACTGTCCCCACATTCTGCATGTAAATTTAACTTCATGATTAAGTTTCATCAACCATTGCATTTCTTAAGGACTAATTAAAGAACCAAAATAACACTCGCTGTGTTTTTGACCTAAATATTATTTTTCAATAGTTTGTCACTTCTGTCTCTTTAACTACAGTCCCTTCAAAAAAATTGTGGAGTTACTGAAGTAACTATTAGAGAGATATTAACATTAATTGACAGTTTTTACTGTTTTTCACTCAAAATATGTATCAAACTTAGGAAAGAAGTAAAATTATAACCATTTTAAAAATGTTCCCAGTTAAACTGTTCGTATAACTCAATCCATACAATTGACTTTAGTTACCAATACCATATAACCACTAAAGGCAAAAGCACTTCGAACTATTCCATTAGGTGTGATAGCTTCTTATCCATCAGTGAAAACTTGAAGGACGTCACATGTGCTTTTTATGACGTCATTCTAGAAAGCATAAAGCCTTTCCTTCTGATGACATAACAATCCAACCTTCCTTATGTTGCTCCATATTCTTTCACAAATGCTTCGGTTCGCTGTTTAGTTTTTTGGAAGTATTATACTTCTAGGGCATTTTTATGGGCTTTTCCACGCCTTCAATACCATAAACAGAGCTGAGATTTTAGTGTGAAAACTGTAGAAGACTTCTTACTTTTATTTGTTCCTGTATTTAATAAGAACTTAATTGGACAGATGGAATACAATTTTGATAAAATTAAATTATTTAATAAAGCTTCGAATATTTTCTAAATTTCTGAACAAAAATTAAAATATTTAGCTTGCTCAATAATATAAAAATTTTAAAATATTTGCGCACTCTGCAATATAAAACACAATGAACTGGAAAACTCATTTGTATTTAATGTTTTTAACGCGTTTGATTCCAAACTATTTTTAAACTTTCCTTCAATTAATAAAGACGTTATTTTTATCATCTGTTTGAAATTGGTGTAATCAAATCTGTTTTCTGTAATATCAAAAATGGAATGGCATTAAAAATTAAAAAAAAAAATACTTTTCCAAGCTCACCAACTGTTTGTAGAATCAGTATAGGAATGAAATGATACAATTATTGCTTAGTAAACGTAAACATATATTTTAAAATAATAAATATTCGTTAATAAAATATTTGCTAAATTAGGGAAAAAATAATTTTTATTCAATTCAATTCCTGGATAATTACTGTAATTTATCTCAAGTTGAATTTTAAACACATGCAAAGTTATTGCGTAAAAATTTAGAAGAGTAATAAAACCACATATTTCATTAATTAGTCTTCTAGTTTAAACACTTTGAATGCCATTCAAATGTATTTACTAGACATGTTATTTTATAATTTAAATTTTCAAGATATATTGTGATTTAATAATAACATGATATGATCGGTATAGGTTTGATCAATAAAATATTTTAACCAAAATTTCATATAAAAAAGACAGAATCAACAAAAATATATATCATGATTCAAGAATTTCCGTAATGACGGATAAAAATTTTAAAATTACTTATATTTCAGTTATATTATTTGAATTTGTAAGTAAATGACACAGTTACAGTATTAATAATCTATTGAAAAAATTCGTTAAGAATTGAGCTTCAAAATTATATCCACCAAGGGAAAGAATGCATTAGATAAATGAAATTTAGTTACATCTCACAGTTAAACCTCGTGATTCTGGGGTCCATGTCCCCTTGTTGAAAATGAGCGTTGCTAAAATAAATTTATGGAAATTAAAGTTACATATCAACCACTCTGTGAACAAATACTTTTTTAGGTTAAAATCATTGCAATTTTCAATCTTTTGCTTTTCAGCATTTAAATTCGCTTTCGAAATTTAAAATGATTTTTTATAAAGATTGAGAATATATTTCTAGAAAATTAAATTAAAAATAGAAACGCTTCCAAAATTTTGTATGATATTGCGAATGAAAAATGAAAATGAAGAAGAAAAAAAAATTACTTTTGCAACGTCATACTATTTAACAAATATTGGGATCTTTAGCAGTTGAAAAATTGCTATAAATTTCTAGAATTACGCTTGATATATTACAAGCATGATATTTTGAATAATAGAGAAAATAATTATGAAAGTATTGTTTTAAATTGTAGTTGATAAAGAGAATGAAAATCACC
>NC_141766.1:50998177-51010677 GCF_982258835.1 Parasteatoda tepidariorum
TTCAATTAATTATTATAATAAAGGATAGATAAACTAAATAAAAGGAAAGTAAGTGGCATATTTTTTTTAAAAAATAAATGATTTATTGAGGATAAAATGTAGCTATTTATTTCTGTAATAACAGTTTAATTTACAAAAAAAAAATTGCTCTTTTTATTTATAAATTGTGTCCTTCCTTACGTACAATATTACCGTACCGTCTCTTTTTTAAAAAAAACTACCTATTAGTTAGCAGAGTTCCTATTATTTAATAAAATACAGTAGTATAACTTTTAGTAGTATAAATATTGAATGCTTTTTTAAAAAAAGTTCG
The DNA here is from genome assembly GCF_982258835.1 of Parasteatoda tepidariorum. Taxonomy (NCBI): domain Eukaryota; kingdom Metazoa; phylum Arthropoda; class Arachnida; order Araneae; family Theridiidae; genus Parasteatoda; species Parasteatoda tepidariorum. Next base: position 50,998,491 of record NC_141766.1, read on the forward strand.
TTAGTATTTCTGTTATTTGTAGCTTTCTTGGTGGTAATAAAAAATTAGACAATTTTTCAATTCGATTGTTATAGTTAATTCATTTTAAACATTGGCGAAATGGGTGTTATTTTGGGTTTGATGGCATGTTCACTTTACTCGGACGTCATCACAATTTTCAACTGTGTTCAAGAGTAATAGCAAACAGTGCGCATGCGTCGTAATTGCATGCGCTACTGTTTGATAATTTTTTTCAGAAATCTTTTTTTTAAATATTGTTTTAAGATAAAAATATAAAATTAACTGAATAACTTTGATCAACTTCAAAACCATAGTCTCAAAAATAGAATAGCACAAGTCATTAAAAATCAGGCTAACTTAAACAATAATAAAAAATTGACACAGCAATATCAAATAAAAAAAAGCAGATGATAATTTTGGAATTTTTGGGAGTTGATTGTTTTCACCTCTGAGTTTTTTTTTAAATTTCCCCAGCGAATATTTTTAATGTTTTCATGTAATGTTTATGTAAATTATTTTAATATTCATTTTGTGATTTACTTATTTTCAATTACTATCTTGGCGGTGATTTTATACGACATAAATATGAATACTATTGAAGGAAAAAAAACTGTGACGCTTAAGAAATAGGTATTGACTGGAACTGAAAACCAAAGAAGAACGATAATAGGACAAATCAATTGATGTAGTTTTTGCAACCAATGACAATTTTCGTTTCTGAACGTCTATTACGGAAAAGAAGAAACAGTTGACCAATGGGTAGCCAGTGACTGCGATAATACTACCTCGTTTTTCTTCCTCTCAAAATTTAAACTTTTAATCTTTTTTATTTTTATTTTATATTATTACGAATTCAATAATGATTTATAGTTTAAGCATTACTTACTATATTCACACTGTTATTATTATTAACGCAACAATATTAATGAAGAATTTTGATTTTTCGTAAGTGAGATCGTTTGTTTAATATTTCTTGAACAGGTAATGTTAGGTAGTCTGATTATATTTAATATTTTGCTTTTCTTTGGCTCTAGTAAGCATTGGTGCATCTACAAGAATCCCTTTTATAAACAGTTTGCTTCAAAATTTAAAAATATAGAAATATTACACTTTATTAGTTATTTGTCTCTAGCTATTTAATTTACCACTTTCATTAGCGTAATGAAGTCACAACAAACACCAGGTTTGTCTTTATATGCATACCCCTTTGATTAAAACTAGACTAAAAGTTGATAACCACCCGAAGTGTAACATTCTTGATTATGACATGAAAAGACTTAAAGAATTTTCATTGCATCTGAATTTCCTTACCTACACTAATTTACACCTGATGTCAAAAGAAACATAATTAGATGCCAATTATTAAAGATTAACACGCTTTGGGGATGACAAAACTTTAAAAATCTAATATTATTCCCGTTAAAATTCCTAGAGCTATTATCAAAAGATGCTACATGGAAATAATCTTAATGGAACTGTTTTTGAGGAAATTTAATCATTTAACAGTTTCAATTACACGCATTTTTCTCAATACAAAAATATCATTTTGGAAAAATTAATTTTTCCGCAATTAAATCAAGCAGTTTAGTATTTTTCTCTTCAATACATTTTTAATTACCATTTTAATTTTAACATAAATTTACGAATAGAATAATATTTAAAGTATTTTGATAATTCTTTAACATTCAAGGTTATACTCGAATAAAATAGGGCTTCAATTTCAAATAAATTTTTATTTTGTATATGTTACAAAGTTGAAAATTTAAATGAATCTATAGTTTTATTAAGTAAAAAATTAATGTAATTTTTTAAAAAAATCTTTTATTACTTTGTATTTTTTATATGCTGTACTTAGTTCATCATATTTAAATCGAAACTCGAAAATATTTTAGATGTATGAATATCTGGTATTATGGAGGGCAAATTAATGATAAAGATTTTGTGGTAAAATGTGCTTTGATATTGATCTAACTTTGGAAAAGGAATGAAAAGGAAATTGAATATGTTAAGGAATGATGATTTCGCGTGTTTCTTATGGGAATCATGGATCCATTAGAATCGGTAATAGGTTTCACAGTGTCTTCTGGGTGCTATTACCAATGATTATTCAACTCATCTCTACGCTGCTGTTCCTTCTAACATCTAATTATATTGGGAATTAGCTGACATGTCTGACTTTTGTTCAACAAGAATTGACATCAGTAAAACTTTCTTTCTTATTTTAGCATTCATGAATTTTGTACAAGGATCAAAAAATTATGTAGCAAATAACAAAAAAAAAATGTTCGACACGTATTTTTTAATCTAATCAGAATAAAGGATAAAAACTAAGTAACATAAAAACCTATCAAAGATGAAATTAAATCGAATTTATCAAATCCTTTATCGCATGATATTAATATAAATGCTGCCCTGCGAATGCTGCATTTTTGCAATAGTTTTTTTGTGAAGTACTACATTAACTTTGATTCGTGTTGGTGTGTTGCGCTTGTTTATCTCATTAATCGGATTAGATTGATTGGACTTAAAATGTATTTCACTTCTTACTCAAAAAAGATTTCGCAATTTTAAAAAAAAATTATTCGCATCAATAAAATACCTTCAAAATATTTTAAATGAGCAATTACTTGCTGCTAAATATTCTCGAAAGAGTGTAAAATAAAAATCAAATGAAGAACGGTTGCACAACGTGAAAAAAGGCACATTTACTAACATCAACTTTTAATGTATTCAATTAATGTATTTAATATATTCCGAAATTATAGTATGTCCATTTTGGTGCCTTTATTCACCTTGTCCTGCTTTATTCACTGTGAAGTAGAATGTTTGAAAAACACGCTGCAGAGTTTTTTCAAGAAACATGAGGAAACGTTTTACACAAGCTAACTAGTTTATCTACTTAAGTTGAGCAAAAGATCCCTTTGTGAATGATCCATGATTTTCAAAAACTGCAATTAAATACAAATACTTTCGTGACTTTTCGATTTTTTTGCTGAGTACATTTACAACTACAACACTTGTATATAAATACGGGAAAATCTGTTGATTAAACCTTTCTACTTGGGATTGTTCGAGGTATATCATTACTAACAAGGGAAGTGCGCAAATTCTTATTAATTATTATATGAAATTATGCTTAAACTAAAGAGTATGGTGGAAAACCTTGAAAAGGGTGCCATTTTTGCCTCTTGTATCCCGTTAAAGTTTAAGTCCATTTAATTTTAACTTCCCCACGCCTGTGCATTCGTTAAGACTCAACGCCTATTCAAGAGGGACCCCAGCTGGAACCTTTGAGCTTTTTATCTAATTAAAATTTCAAAAAAAGGTTAACACGTTATTTTAAATTCATAAATTATAAATTTTTTTCAAAATTTTAATATGTACATTTAAAAACAATTGTTTTTAAAAACTATTTGTATATTTTATTATTTATTAAACTATACATATTTTTAATAAAATTTGAAAGAAAAATATGATTTAAACTTTTTAATAAGCAAAGTTTAAAGCAGTTTTTTTTAATTTTGAAATAAATACTTTAACTTTTTATTAAATTTAGTTGAGAAATATAATCAAGAGTGTATTATTTTGCTTGTTAAAAAAAGATAAAATAAAGAAAAGTTGAAAATAACTTTATAGTACTTAGCTTAAATCCCTTGTACAGTGCGCGAAAGAAAAACTCGAATTGCTCTAAATAACTTTTAATGTAATGATCGGATCTTCACGTACTAGGAGTGAATCTTAATTGTTAGAGGTCAAATATGGTAATTGAATAATACAGAATTTTTTCGAGAATCTGGATTTCTGACCTTCTAAATAGAGGCCACAATCTGGGTCCCAATAAATTGGGCAGGACAGCGGTTCGAAATCCTTTATGTTAATTTTACTTTCTGCGTATTTAGCCATATTTCGTGAGTTTCTCAAGCAAGTCGAAAAATATTTGCACACAATTATAAAATTCTCTTAACCAAACGTAATTCTATGCAAAATAATTTTTAACAATTATTTACCATTTTTATTATTTTTATATGATAATAGATGGAAAAATTTTTTGAATTGTAAGGTATTCAGTTTTTTACATGGTTGTAAAGAATGTATTTTTATAAAGCAAAATACAAAATTCGAATGAAATCTCTTGCACTGTTTCTGAGAAATAAAATTTCAAAGAAGTCGTATATTTAAAATTCGGTCTCATTTTGCAGTTTGCCTAATAATATTACATTATTTATAATTTGAAAACGTTAGACTGGAAATTTTTTCCGATCATTATTATAACTCAGACTAAAAAATTATGAAAACAGTGTTAAAATTACGATTTGCATGAAATAATGTTTGGATGAAATAATTTTGTAAATGTGTAGAATTTTTTTTTTTATTCACTGAAAAAAATTCGAAGAATACGGCAAAATATGAAAAGTCAAAATTAAAATTATGGCATTGAAACTTTGGACCGCTGTTTTGGTCAATATTATTTGGATCATATTTCCCAGTTTACTGTTACGTCATTTGTTTTGAGTGTCAGAAATTAAAATTCGTTGAAAAAAAAGCATGTTTATTCATTGAAAATACGATGCTGTGTCTGATTTCATATAAAATATCGTCTGCGCTAATTGATGTCGTCTAATATCGTCTGCGTTTATTAATTTGAAGTTAACTCTTCGAACTACTAAGATTGAGTCCTAGTAAACGAATAACCAATCACTGGATCAAAATTTATTCAGAACGATTCAATTTTTATTTTTTTTTATTTTGCACAATATGTCTCAATATTCTTTCTAACCTTAATATCTTTGCAATCATAATCATAATGTATAACCAACTAAATCGGTATTTTTAATGAAAGAATTTTGTAAGTAATAAATATTTCTTTCCAATATATTTCTTCCTATTTTTTTAACAAGTATATTAATTTTACTTTTGTTTACATTTTAACAATGAAATTTATTAAAAACTTATGCTATTTATTACAAAATTAAAAAGAAATTCTGTTAGTTGATTAAAAAATTTTAAATTGCAAAATTTATTTTTAAAATAATCCATACATTTTAATTATCAAATAAAATAAATAAATATCTGATATTTTTTTTTGTTTTCAAAAATTTAGTTTTTTTTAAAAAAACAAAGTACTGAAATTCTAAAATAATAATGTATGAATTGAATAAAATATATTTAATAATTATCAACATTTTTGGTAAAAGAGAATTAGAGATCATAATCAAGCATCAAAGACTTGATTTGAACCCTCTCTGGTCGACACAAACATCTTAAACATTACGCCACGAAAAAACCGAACCCGGGACGTTTTGTAAGTAAATAAAATAAACTGAGCCCGGAAAGTAAATCAACCCAGAAAATAAATAAACTGAAACCTTAATGGGCATATTTTACTCATATCATACAGGGGTAGAAATGATTGTTATTTTTAAATTTTCCACTGTTTTCAACGATGTTCTTTAATTTTGATCTGGTTTTGCTTTATTAGAAAGTTTATAGATGTGTAAATGTAAATGTCCTTTGTAAATGTTCTTAGGATGGAAACTGAGTATCTGTCATTTTTTTTAAAAAATTTTAACATTTTGCTCGTCATTACATTGTTTTAGGTCATAAGTTCCCAAACTTTTTCGGTTATCACCCACTTCAATGCCCCCTTAAGTAAAAGTTTTTTTTTTAAGAAAAGTTTATTAAACAATTTTTAAAAAAAACTTTTTTCAGATTCTTCAACATTTTTGATGACACGATTTGTTTTATATTACAATTTTATAAAAAATTTTACTGAGCAATGAATTTTTATTGTAACTTTCATTCAACCATTTTTTGTTAGAGTAGCTTTCGTGTAGAATTTGGAAGTCTTTGAGTTGAAATAAATTCAATATATCACCTTGCAGTTGAAATTTAATAATTGACTAAAAACCATCAATTTAAATATTATTTTAAACAACAATTTTTAAAGTCTGGAGAAAAATGAATATAATTGGTTAAACCTGATATCTCTCAATGTTTCCGTTACATACAGTCATTTTACCAATTATTCACATATTCATATATTTAATAATCACATATTCACATGCTTAATATAGATTCACATATTTAATGATGAAATTAGGCAGCAACAAACTAACTGCTGGAAATTCAAAGTCAGTTGGAAAAAAAGAGTGCTAAGAAAGTTTAAATCTTAAAAAAATAAAGTACCCTAAAAAAGTAAAGCTTCTTCTGGAAAAAAAAGTACTCAATTCAATCAAAGACGAAGTGTATCGTTTGTTTGGGTGAAATTCGATCCTATGTTTACACGGCTGTAAATGGAAATAATTTTAATTTTACAGAGTATTAATTTAATTTTATGTTTTATTATTCTTTTCAACATAGCATTGAGTACTATAAATTTTTAAGTGAATTCTGCAATTTTTTTTGAAATTGCGATTTCGAAATCCAATTGATACTGCACTATTCAACAGAAAAAATTGGTGTTCGTAGCAGCATGTTAAAATTTAGTGCAATTCGAATTAATGAAAGAGTTATAGGAAAATTCGAAGAAAAATATGTCCAGAAAGATTTTTTTAGATTCTTCTAAGTAATATTGAGTCAATAATCAGTTAATTTGCATTTGTATAATAATGGGTCGATGTTTTGTTGAAAATTTTATAATCTGAATTGATATTTTAGAATAGATAAAATATATTTTTGCAAATTTCCTTGAACATTTTTTCAAAATAAATTCAGTGCTGATTAACACTAAATTTAGAGTTTTACCTTATGATTATCATTATTCATCAGATAAAAGCAATCGAAATTGATGTTGGTCATTATCAAATTGATATGGGTCAAAATTTGAAAACTGTATAAAATCGTACATAAATGTTTACAATATATTTTATTACCTATCTCCTTCTGAAAGTAAAAAGAAAATCATCTTTTCTAATCAATTTGTAAGAAAGTGCAATATCATCTCGCAATAAAGATTAAAAAAATTTTTTGACACACAAATTCTCTGGAAATATAAATATCTATGTTCAAAATATCATAAATTCAAGTGAGCAAAAAGTTTTCCCGCGGGCAATCGAGCACCACCCTTTGGAACATTTTCTATCAATATCGGCTGAAACAAAAAGAAATGAAACAAAACATAAGAAATCCGTGTTATTACTTCTAAGAAGGAAAACATCTTGAGATAAGTGGTATGAATACGGTCACGCAACGAGCATTAAATTTAGGAAGATATATTTTATGGTATTTCATGAAAGAAAGAACATTAATACTATTTTGTTTTTAGAAATCACTATTGTTACAAACTTTTGTATAGTAAAACAATGATTCTGAATAGGGAATCCTCTTACTACCCCATAGTACGGTTTTATGTGGTCAACTAAATACTCAGTATAGTAAAGGCCCTATTTAACACTTCGATGACCCAGTGCTAATCATCTATAGTCATTTAGTGGTTCGAAGACCGCATTTATTAAAACCCAAATCATAGCTTTTAAAATTATTTAAAACTATATATAAAAAAAATTTGTTGCAAAAAATTCTTAAAAGAAAAGTTTGCAAAATAAAAAAATTTCAATTCAATTTCATTAATCCAAATGATTAATCTATTCATGTCTTATAATAGTTTTTATTAAATTGATTACTGTGATGACATAGGCGAGTAGAAAATCTTCAACTTATGCTTCAACTTATTAAAATTTTAATTAATTACAATAAATATGATAGAATGAATGATTTAGAGCTTTGAGTTCCCGTTTTATACTCTGACCAAGTTATACAGATACTTAACATCAGTTCAGTCTTAAAGTAGCAGTAATTGACTTTTTGGTAGGTCAGCAATTTTTTTGAACAACAAGAGGGGAAAACTAATTATATTCCTTAAAACTGTATTCTGAGGATAATCCGTAAACCATTTCTAACAAAGTGTCTTTCAGGTGGGGTTATTTAGTGACCTCAATAAAAATGTCGTTTTGTAATTACTTGATTTTCTTCCTAAGTGAATCGAAAATATTAGAAATATAAATAATAAGAAAACTAAAACTCAACTGGGAAAAATAATCAACACACTGTAATTTTTATTAAAATAAATATTCATCAGAAATCAGCATTAGAGGTCAATAAAGGACCCCAATTAGTAAAGGTTAAATAAGTTTAACACTTTAAGCATATACTTTTTTCTTTCAATGTGCCTTGTAAATGCTTTAAATATGCTTATAATGTTTCATAAAAAATATGTCAAATATGTTTCATAAATAATTAAATTTAGATATTCCTCATTAATGTATTTCAAAAGAAAATATGGAGAAAACATGGTATACTGTGAAAACACGGAAAATATTGAGGATTAAAGAAAGGAGAAGAAGAAAAATTATTAACGAATACATTTTTAAAAAAATATTTAAAAAAAAACAATTAAATAACATATATTTAAAAGCCGGTAAGCAGAAAAAAAATGAAAAGATATAATATCTTCATCAGATCGCTGGATTGCATCCGCAAAATGGAGTGCATTCTAATATTGTATTATAGCCGAAGCAAAAAATTGCAATACAATAGTGTGAGGAGCACTAAAAAAATAGAAACCAAAAAAACCACATTAAACGAAAAATATACTAGACAAAAACAGAAAATAAAATATAAGGAAAAAAACAGAATAAAACGCAAAACGAAATCTACAAAGTGAGTAACGAATTCATATGAACTTACATGTACCGGAATCATTTAAGAATGATTTAAAACACTTTCCTAATAAGAATTGCCAGATTAAAAAACATGAAAACAGAAGCACAAATGGAGTTAGATGCGTAAATAGAGGGATTTTTATGGCGCGTTCTTACTGCAGCATTTTAAGAGCGTTTAATTTGTTAGTAACTAAGGATTTGCCCATAAATAGATGTGTTCAAGATAACATTATTTTGGATAATTTAAAGAAGTTTACATTTAATAAGGTTGATATTTAACTATACAATTTTAATGACTTCAGAAAATTAACATTTACTTTTTTTAAGGAGAGAGAGGAAGAAACACATGATTTGCTCATTTTGCACAGATTTTTAGCTTCGGATTTGCACATGGTCGAAATATATAATTTAACTAAGTTTTGCATAAATTTATTAATAATTAAATGCAAATCAAGGTCAATGATTTTATATAGAAATTAGCAACTTTAGTTCTGTATCCGTTGTTTTTTATTAATTTTTGAAAAAATTTGTCCATTTATTTTGTCTATTTGTCTATTTCTCTATATTTTAAACTTGCTTAGTAAGTTCTATATAATTCCAACTTACGCGTCGTAAATAAAACCTTTTAATTTCGTTGATTTTCTCGGCATATTCAATGACACACACCCCTCAACGGACGTGGACAATCATTTATGTCCCGAAAAGGTTTTTTTGTCCCTTAAACAAGACCCCAATTTTTCTAAATTTGAAAAAAAAAATTGAAAAAAAACCCCTATTTCTGCTTTAAATTTCAAGAGAAAAATGCAACTGTTCACATATTATAAAGCATGTAAATCTGTCGCCTTATCTATGACTTAATATATTAAGCTATTTTACTACTGAAGAAAAATCATTCTTCTGTCACCTTCCTCTATCGTTGCAAAGAAAGGAGAGAAAATGATACTGCCCATATGAAATATCTCCGATAGCGGCATATTTTGATCTGTTCATCTGGAGATTCAGATTTTGAGACCCCAGAAGCTGAAATCACTTATTAAAATGCTCTCAGTTTCTACTGAAAAATAATTTCTTTCAATTTGATTTTAAGAAAGGATATGAGTTTAGGAATTTATCACAATTGGTAAAGAAAAGAGAACGGAAATCTAGTCGTTGAGGTGTTCTTATTAATCAAACATTTATTCAGACACTTGACAGATGATCGATTGTGCATATAGGTTCTTCTGCCTTACAGGTATGTATTGCTGCTTTCTTTTTTTCTGTGTATTGGGGGAGATTCATCTTCAAGAAGGTAATGCCGCTTTCCCTATGTTAAGAGGTGTATACCAAATAATTGGACTTGACGGAGGAAGAGACGTAAGACTAAAAACGTTTATTCGGTATCATATGAGCAAATTGAATATCTGGGTAAATAGGAAAGACAATTTCACTTACATGTAACTGCATCTGAAAAATTATGTATATTTATCAAACTTTTTTCTTCTTTCTTTTTGCATTGAATTTTTTTTTTAAAGTTTAAATTTCAGAATAAAAAATTATTATAAATTATAGAATTATTCAGTTATTCATTGTAATTATATTCAATTATTTTAAATACAGTATATAGCATTAAACTTCGTTAATATCATACCCTCTCTATATATAACTCTGAAAACCGAGCAATAGATATATATATATAAAGCACAATAAAAACAAAACGAAAAGTGTGAAAAACGAAGAAAATTATTAAGTTACTGTGCATTAGCTACAAGTATATAGAACTCACAAAATAACTTAAACTATTGAGAAAATATGGAAAATAATAAATAAAAATAATTTTCTTCTCTTGCCATTTTTTTTATTTATTATTTTTCATATTTTCTCAAGTTGTGTGTATATATATATATATATATATATATATATATATATATATATATATATATATATATATATATATATATATATATATATATATATATATATATATATATATATATATATATATATATATATATATATATATATATATATATATATATATATATATATATATATATATATATATAATGTGTGTGTGTGTGTGTGTGTGTGTGTTATTGTGATTTTGGTGAGAAAGAAAAGGATGAGAAGATTGGTAGATAATTTGTACCAGGAGCGTACAATTTTTGACAAACTTCTCACTAGAAGTTTAATTTTTATTACTTATTTATCATATTTTTATGTACAATTTTATTGTATTTTATGTATTACAACACGTATTACAACACTTGCATATGTATTACAACACGTATCATTTTATACGATTTTACTCAAGCAATTTGCTCATTACTAATTCTTTACTTTCAAATTTAGATAACAAGGACCTCAAGGAAACACCACAAGGATCCGCATCTCCTGATGAGGGATCCTGATCTCCTGATGAAAGTGCCGCTCCAACCACAGGCACCCCAACCAGCCGCCGGAACTAGGATTAGGACATACACACACACAGATAACGACATTGATGCGTTGGTCATAAACGATTACCCTATCTTCCTTTAGTAACTTAAAAATTTGACAACTTATAATTTAACCTTTAGTTGAAAACTTTAATCTGTTAAAAGTTATTTTAAACTTTCGTCACATTTCATTTCGAAATATCAGCGATTATAAATGCTGAAAGTTCGTTTTTTTATAATAATGTTCAGTAAATAATTGTTCGTATTTAGAATTCATATCTTTTTTTCCTAATATATGACATATTTTGTTAATCATTTAAATTTGCCCATTAGAATTTCACAAAAAAATTTTTTAGTCAAGTTAATTATACGTTTGCAAAATATTTAGAACCTAAAAAACAATAAGGATGTTATCCAATAGTGTTACTGTATAGTTTCGTTTCAACCTCTGCTCTTGGGGTAATTAAGGTAACCCCTTGAAGAGTAAATATGCTGGGCCCTACGAAGGCTGTAGTGGAACGGAGGAAGAAAAAAAACAACACGCATGGCTGAATAAGGGTTTTTTGGACACCGGAACAAAATTTATTGCTGAACCCTTCCACAGACTTCAAAATGATTTACTTTTATTTTTTATTGAACTTTTCTCTTGAAAAAACAAACTGATAAAAGCAATATTTTTTGTAAGGAATTTTGATCGGGCCAACAGCAGCTCTGTTCCCAGGGGAATTGCCCCCCCCCCCTCTCCATTTCTTGAGTACGGCCCTGACTACGTTGCATGTAAATTACGAGCATAGTTTTCTTCAATTGTCATGGAAAACAGAAAATATCTGCTACTTTTTACTGGGAGGAGAGGGGAAGGCGTAACGTCAAGACATGGAACTAGAGTTCTCTCCAGATTGCGTATTCGAGCGTTACGATGGCGAATAGATATTAACACAAATTTGTAAATTACCATATTTTTTGCCAATTTTATAAATCTCACCTTCAAACTACAAGCTGACTTTATTTCTTTTTTACAATTTTGTTAACTGTTAGATTAGTCAATCTATTCTCATCGTTTTTCATTTTGCTCAGTGTGGATGAAATTCGTTTCCTTCCTTACTTTTTGTCTTT